>NW_007835907.1:0-741 GCF_000696425.1 Galeopterus variegatus
GGGAACGAATTTGGTGAGGGCTTTGTTCTTGGTGGTGACTCTTCACAGCAATGCAGGGTTTCACATGGCAATATGTCAGGAGCAAGAGGGCTGAGCTTTTTAATCCCCCTCTTTATAAAACCACCATAACCAGGCCTATGACTCCATGAATTGATCAATCCATTTACAGGGGTATAGTCCTCACAATCTAATCACATCTTCAAGGCCTCACCTTTCAATTACTGTAATAGGATTTCCCATCCTCTTAACACTAATACAGTGGGGATTAAGTTCCAATGAGCTCTGGGGGGACATTCAATCCATGGCACGGGCACTATTTCTCAAAGCTACTGGATTCACATACGCCTCAAACTGAGGACTTTGGGCCTTTTGAGTAAATAAAGCAGCATGTTGTGGTATGAAAGGCAATGACTCTGGAAGCAGGAGACCTGGTGTTTTATCCCCTGAATGTGCTCTGAGAGGTCCTAGAATTAAGAAATCCTTGACTTTAGCTTATCCAAATGTCTCCTACTGTATTTTAACATAGAATATTTTTGTTTGTTTTTCCTTCCTGGACAGCTACTTTTCTAATACTATACCAAATAAAAGGTGGGTATTGTGGTTCTAAGTGTCATTATAGCTCTCTTATTCTGTGATCATAACCAAACTCAGGAGACATACAGGATATATGTTGCTTCTTTCTTATGAAATCTGTTTTATCTGTACACAGAAAGGCAGGTAAAATTACCCCCTGAAGCCAGT
>NW_007835908.1:0-741 GCF_000696425.1 Galeopterus variegatus
TCTTGAGTTTTATATTTAGTCTAGTATCCATCTTAAATTAATTTTTGTGTTTGGAGTGGCATGAAGGAGCCAGGTCTGTTTTTTTCCATATGCATATCCAGTTGTTTGAGCAGTATTTGTAAGAGTTCCTTGTTTTTTCCTGTTGAATTGAGTTGGCCTCTTGGTTGCAAATAAATTTACACAATATATGTTGGTGTATTTTTAGATCCTCTATCTGTTTCATTGAGTGCTTTGTCTATCCTTATACTAATGCCCCCTATCTTGATTATTATACTTTTATAAGTTTTGAAGTAAAACCTCCAACTTTGTTATTTTTTTAAATGTTTAATTTTTAATTTTTTTTGATTAAAAATATTTTAACATTTACTTGTACGTATTTTTGGGGTACAGTATGTTGTTTCAATACATGCATATATTACACAATGATTCGCTTAGGGTAGATAACATAGTTCTGTCCTCATTAGTCCACCACTTTTCTTCCCCCATCCCCCAGCCTCTGGTAACCATTATTCTACTCTCTACTTCCATGAGGACTTTTTTTTTTTTTAAAGATTCCACATATAAGTGATATCATGCAGCATTTGTCTTTCTGTGTCTGACTTACTTCACTTAACATGACAGTCTCCAGTTCCATCCATGTTGCTGCAAATGATGGTACTCATTTTTTTTTAATAGCTGAGTAGTATTCCATTGTGTATGTACACCATAGTTCTTTTATGCATTCATCTGTTAATGGACATT
>NW_007835909.1:0-741 GCF_000696425.1 Galeopterus variegatus
ATTGAGCTATTTTTCTCTTCTTACACCAGTGGCACACTGTCTTAGTTACTATGCTTTATAGCAAAAAGTCAGATAGTGTCAGTCCTTAAACTTCATTCTTTTTCAATGTTGTTTTGTATTCTATAAATCCTTTGTATTTCCATACAATTTACATTCACGAGTAAACTTATACAACAGATCCTGCTAGACTTCTGATTGACATTTTGTTAAATCTATCAATCAGTTTGGAGAGAATAAATATAACAGTATTGAGTTTTCTGATTTAGAAACCATATGTCTCCATTTAATGGTTAGATTTCTTTAATTTCTCCCAGTGATATTTTGCAGTTTTCTGGTTAGAAGACTTGCACATCTTTTATTAAATATATTCCTAAGAACTGTATGCTTTTTTAATGCTTTTGTAAGTGGCATTTCCACACATTTTATTTTACATTTTTTCATTGCTAGTATATGAAAATAAATTTATTGGTGTATATTAATGTTGCTAACTAAATTCACTTACTAGTTCTTGTGCTTTATTTATAAATTCTGTATGGTTTTCTTTACATTATGTCTTCTGCAAATTCCTTTGTTTGCCTTACTGGCCTGGTAGGATATCCACTATCAGGTTAAACAGAAATTATGATAGCTAATGAAGTTCCTTTTGTATATTCTTTTTTGTATCTGCACCATAGTACCATTCTTTCTTTCCCTCTCAATAACTATTTCAGCGTGTTCAAGATGGAATTCTTACATTTTTTT
>NW_007835910.1:0-741 GCF_000696425.1 Galeopterus variegatus
GGGTAGCCACCCTGGGGGGCACAGGGGAGACCCAGGAGGGCCCAAAGGAGAGAAGAGTGGGCGGGCTTTGTTCAGCTGAGTGGGCAAGGGCGATTGGTGTGCAGGGAGCACCCACCACAGCATGGGCGAGTGTGCGGCGGCAGGGAGAGGCAGGAGGGGTGTGTGTGCATGTGCATACGTGTGCACAGGAGGCCACAGGAGGGCTCTGTGTGTGTGCATGCACGCGCATGTGCATGGGGGCCTACAGGAGGGCCCTGTGTGTGTGCATGCGCGCGCATGTGCATGGGGGCCTGCAGGAGGACTGTGTGTGTGCATGCACATGCATGTGCATGGGGGCCTGCAGGAGGGCTCTGTGTGTGTGCATGTGCGTGTGTGTGCATGGGGGCCTGCAGGAGGGCTCTGTATGTGTGCATGCGTGCGCATGTGCACGGGGGCCTGCAGGAGGACTGTGTGTGTACATGCACGTGCATGTGCATGGGGGCCTGCAGGAGGGCTCTGTGTGTGTGCATGCGCGTGTGTGTGCATGGGGGCCTACATGAGGGGCGTGTGTGCGTGTGCACAGGGGCCTGCAGGAGGGCTCTGTGTGTGTGCGTGTGCACAGGGGCCTGCAGGAGGGCTCTGTGTGTGTGCATGCACGTGCATGTGCACAGGAGGCCACAGGAGGGCTCTGTGTGTGTGCGTGTGCACAGGGGCCTGCAGGAGGACTGCGTGTGTGCATGTGCGTGTGTGTGCATGGGGGCC
>NW_007835911.1:0-741 GCF_000696425.1 Galeopterus variegatus
TACATAGCATAGGGTCTGGCACTAAGTAGATAAATACTAGGTATATTATTTAGCTATTGCCTCATAACAAATACTCCCAAAACTCAGCAGCTTAAATCAGTAAGCATTTATCACACAGTTGTTATGGGTCAGGAATCTAGGCATGGCTTAGCTCAGTGCCTCCGGGCTGTGGTCTCATCTGAAGGCTCACCTGACTGGGAGAGGATCTGCTTCCAGCTCACTCACATGGCTGTTGGCAGGATTCAGTTCCTCACTGGCAGCTGGTCAGAGGCCAGATCCCTGCCACATGGGCATCCCATGACTTTTTCTGTATTCTGCTCATTAGAAGCAAGCCACTAGGTCCATCCCACGCTCAGAGGGAGGGGATTACACAAGGACTTGAATACTAGGAGGTGGACATCCCTGGGGGCCTGCCACAGTAAGCACTGGGTGACAGATGAATGCTGGGGAGGGCATGGTCCTCTTTTACAGAAGAGGAAACCACAATTCAGAGGGGGCCCCTGACTTTTCCATGAAGGCACAGCACTGACAGAGTTGAGCTGATTTCAGCGATCTAATGTTCAGTTTTCTAATGTTTTTGATTTGTGATATTTAAATAACAACAAGCTTTCATGCATGGGTAGCACACATGGTTCCATTCACAAAGCCCCCGCACGCCCCCTCGGTGCCTTTTCCACCAAAGCTTATGGCTTCTGTAAGAGGAAATGTGGGAGTCGAGACCTTAGGGGTACAGGTTGGAGC
>NW_007835912.1:0-741 GCF_000696425.1 Galeopterus variegatus
AGCAATTAGGCAAGAAAAAGAAATAAAATACATCCAAAGTTAAAAGGAAGAAGTGAAATTGCCCCTGTTTGCAGATGACATGATCTCATATATAAAAATATATACAAAATTTCAGTTACATAGGAAATATAAGTTCAAGAGATTTAGTATACCCCATGGTGACTCTAGTTAATAACAATGTCTTAAATTATTGAAAATCACAGGGAGAGTAGATTTTAAGTGTTCACTCCAGAAAATATAACAAGGTGAGGTAATGCACGTTAATTGGCTTGTGAGCCATTCCAAAATGCATATGTATTTAAAACATTATGTTGTGTATGATAAATTTATACAATTTTATTTGTTAATTAAAATTAATCAATTAAAACAAAAATGTCATAAACAGCCTGTAATATAGCACATTTATTTAGTTAGAAAAGATTGAAAATTAGTTCCAGGTTTACAGCACATCTCTAGATATATTATCCTGTATTTTGAAAATTTTACTAAAACTTAGTTGTAAAATATGTTGCACATAAATTTCAATAAATTACATGCATTCATTAATTTTTAAGGACTTGTCTTTCTTTCTTACATTAAAGAAGACTTCCAGGATTGCCAAAATGTTATCTGAACCAAGCAATGTCAAGATTTGGTCTTCACAGTACATCAGACAGGGTTATGGTATGTTGTCTTAACATGATATTTTTCTCTGAGACAGCTATATTTCACAAAATCAAATAGAGATCTATGTACTTTTCA
>NW_007835913.1:0-741 GCF_000696425.1 Galeopterus variegatus
TTATAGTTCACCTAACTACTAATTTATATTTTACCACTTTCAGCTATAGAATTTAGGATCTCCTTTGAAAATTGGAGAGAAATTGACTTTTAAAAAATCAGCTACCTTTGCAACACCAAAGCAAGTGTGTTGTGGAAGAGGTCTGCATTTCCAGCACTCCATTGAAAGTGACAGAGGTGGTCCAGTGTCTGCTCAAACAGAGGTCACAGCCAGATGACCTGACCTTCAGCCCAGCGCTGCCAGTCTGCACATTGAGGGCACAAGGTGATTGTTATTAGCCAAAGAATTCTTTTAAATGACACCAGGAAAAGCTTGTCCTCTTCCTAGAAATAAGGTTTCCGAGAGTTAGAATAAAAGATGGGGGAGTTTTCTTACAGATAAAATAACACTTAACTACCTGATCTTCAAAATTTCTTCTAAGTAAAATCTCAGGCATTGTGATTCTAACTTCATCCTTGGAAACACATTTATAAAGAGTAAAATGAGGTTTCTGTTTGTTTGGTTTTTTTTTCTCTGTTGTCATTGTGCATAATATATAATATATTTTATATATATATATATAATTATCAACTTCCTACCTCATTAAATATATGTATACTAAATCTCTGAAAATCCCAAAATAGATAAAGTGTCCAACCTTTCAAGTAGCTCTCAGTCTATTGGGGAAAATAAATAAGGAGAAAATAAATTATGCTATAGTATTAAAACAAAAGTGTAAATAAAATTTTGTCACAATAAAAA
>NW_007835914.1:0-741 GCF_000696425.1 Galeopterus variegatus
ACCCCAACACTCGTCATTCAGAGCAGCTTACCTGGACTGTTTTACCTCAGGGATTCTGGGACAGCCCCCACCTTTTTGGCCAAGTGCTGGCCCAAGGCCTCAAACATTTTCACTCTTCCCACCCACAGTCAACCCTCCTACAGTACGTAGATGACCTTTTGCTCTGTAGTCCCTCTTGGGAACAATCGCAGGCTGACACCGCTTCCCTTCTTAATTTCCTGGCAGACAAAGGGTATCGCATTTCACAATATCCCTCACTGAAGTTACTTATCTAGGATTTGAATTATCTCCTTCTCGGAAGGCCATCACCCTTAACAGGGTACAGCTTTTAGAGTCTCTACCCACCAAAAAACTAAAGTAGAAATTCTATCCTTCTTAGGCCTAGCGGGATACTTTAGAGCATGGATCCCAAATTACTCTTTATTGGCCTGCCCACTATATGCCCTTGCAAAAGGAGACCAAAATGAACCCCTATCATCTTCACCAGATAACCATTCCAAAAACTCCGCCAGGCTCTGGTCGTGGCCCCTGCTTTACACCTGCCTGACCTCACAAAACCCTTCTCCCTTTATGTACGTGAAAGGGATGGACAAGCCCTGGGTGTGTTAGGACAAACATACAGCCCCTCCTTCGCCCCAGTAGCATACTTATCCAAACAACTAGATCCTACTGTCCGGGGGTGGGCTCCCTGCCTTCATGCCCTGGCTGCTGGACATCTACTGCAAAAGGAGGCTTATAAAT
>NW_007835915.1:0-741 GCF_000696425.1 Galeopterus variegatus
GGCTATGGTAGTTCATAAGACTTTGAATAGAACAGTGCTGTGCTCTAGTGATATCCTGCAGCTCCGGCATGGACACAGCTCTGCAGAATGTGCAGGCTGGATTTCACATCTTGCTCACCTCCTTGGACAAATGCCTAAGTGCAGAGTAAAATATGCACAGACTTCCGCAGCAGTCCTGACTGTGAATGAGATCCTGGGAGTGTCTGCATTTTACAGAGAAGAACACTGGGCTCAGAGAGTGAAGATACCCAGGCTGTCTGGCCCTGACCCTACGCCTCCATCACCAGCTCCCCATCCTGTCTCTGAGCATCCAAGGAAAGGGGTTTCTCACAGGAGGGATTCTAGGGTTGCTGTCTTTCTCCACCCTAGATTTGTGCATTTGGGTTTGGGCAGGGTCCTAGTAAGGTACATATAGGGCAGGGATAGTGGCATGAGACTCCAATTTGGTTATTCATGAAGTAGTCTTCCAAACTCTCTTTCAAACACACACACACACACACACACACACACAGAGAGAGAGAGAGAGAGAGAGAGAGAGAGAATGACCAGATGCCTCTAAGTTCCTAAAGGACTCCCACAAAATGCGCTCAAATTGCATGAATCAATGCTATAAATTTCAAAGTTTCACACACAACAGTTAAACATATCAGAAAATAACTGTCACTTAAAAGAGATTTAACGCTAAATTCACAGGAGAAAGCATGCCAAGCCAACAGTGACCATATCAGATAGCACAACTGT
>NW_007835916.1:0-741 GCF_000696425.1 Galeopterus variegatus
ACTCTGTGGGCAACTTGAACTCCAGCATATATGTGCGCGCACGCACACACACACACACACATACACACACACATATATATTTTTAAAAAATTATTCAGAAACTGTTTCCATGGCTTGCAACCTAAGAACCATGCCTGACACATTGCCTGTCCTATGACAGGGACTCGCCATTTCTCCATGAACCCTGTTGTTTGAGCAATTGTGGCTATAAGATATGACTTCATAATGCTGAGCTAAACATTTGCCTTCCAGAAGCTTCTAACCCATGGTCCTAACTCTATTTCCTGAGTCTGTCAGTGAAACTAAATGCTTTTTCTACATAATAGATCTCTAAATTTTTAATGATTGATTCTGTATTCAGTCTGCTCAAATTTGGTTAAATCTCCCCTGTTTCTTCAGCTGCTCTTTTTTGACATGTCAGATCTTATGCAGATATACTTTTTAGGTCTCTTAACTTTGCATGAAGGAAATGTGTAATCTATGGCCACCAATTATAGTTTAAATTTAACAAACACCTCCCCAGGTATATTCCTGGTGATAATTGGGGCTGAGTGGAAGAATGTAGATGTTTCAAAAGCTGCCCAACATCCCACTTGGAAATGCAGCGCGAAGTTAACAATGAGATATGGACAGGTTTGTGGGGGGTTGTTCTGAATGTCAGTAAGACCCCTGAAAACTACTCTGCGCAGAAACGACTATTTATAAGTAGGCCCTGTCCTTACTGATCCGAGGTGTTTACTT
>NW_007835917.1:0-741 GCF_000696425.1 Galeopterus variegatus
ATGAAAGGACACCACTGAGAGAGTGAAAGCCCAGCCTCAGAGTGGGAGACGATATTAGCGACTCCCGTGTCTGCTGGAGGCCTTATATCCATTGTGCAGGTACATCTTTATACAATCAACGAGAAAAAGGCAGGCAACACATTAGAAATATTTAAAACCTTAGTGTGATTCCACTAAAAATCCACCAAAATGGCTAAAATTTAAAAGACATAAAATGCCTAGAGTTTGGTGGATTTTGGTGAGGACGTGGAGGGAGTGGCACCTCCACACATGGTGAGGGGGAGGGAAGTTGACACAACGATTCCAGAAAACTGGCTGTATCTTCTGAAACTGAACGTATGCGCACAACCGTAATCCAGCAATTTCACCCTCGGGAGCACAAAAACAATGTTTAGATATGGATACAAGACATGGGCACAAATGTTCATAGCAATTTTTTTCATAATAGCCAAAAACTAGACAGGCATTCATCAAAAGCAGAATAATTTTTACAAGTGTTATATGTTCACATGAAGGAGTACGGCAACAATGATAAAGAAGAAAATATTTCCACACGCAACAACAAGGATAAATTGCCCAGGTGTAACTTGGGGGGTAGTCAGATGTCTGATAGTACGGGATTCTACTTATATTCACTTGAGAGCGTCAAAACTTACCATTCTGACAAAGAAGAGTGGCTACCTTGGGGAGGCTTGCTCACCAGGAGAGACACCTGGTGGGTTGGTAGTATTCTCTAACTTG
>NW_007835918.1:0-741 GCF_000696425.1 Galeopterus variegatus
CTTTGTTTATTTTTGTTGTTGTTGTTTTCTGTGCTTTGGGGGTCTTATTCATAAAGTCTTTACCCAGTTCTACATCCTGGAGAGTTTCCTCTATGTTCTCTTTAAGCAGTTTTAATGTTTCAAGTCTTATATTTAAGTCTTTAATCCATTTTGAGTTTTGGGGGGGTCATATGGTTAGAGGTACAGATCCAGTTTCACTCTTCTACATATGGTTATCCAGTTTTCCCAGTAACATTTATCATAGAGGTTCTCCTTTCCCCACTGCATGTTCTTGGAGCCCTAGTCATAGAACAGTTGGCTATAAATACATGGGTTGATTTATGGGATCTCTATTCTGTTCTATTGGCCTTCATGTCTGTTTTTATGCCAGTAGTACCATGCTGTTTTTGTTACTGTAGCTTTGTAATATTGTTTAAAGTCAGGAAGTGTAATGCTTCCAGCTTTTTTTTTTTCTCAGTATTGCTCTGGCTATTTGGGGTGTTTTGTTGTTCAATATGAATGTTAGGATTGCTTTTCTACTTCTGTTAAGGATGTCACAGGTTTTTTTACTGGAATCACATTGAATCTTTTGATGGCTGTGTCTAGTATGGATATTTTCACTACAGTGATTCTTTCAATCCATGAACAAGGAATATCTTTCCATCTTTTGAGGTCCTCTTTAATTTCTTTTAGCAGTGCTGTGTAGTTCTCATTGTAGACATCATTCACCTCTTTAGTTAAATTTATTCCTAGGTAATTTTG
>NW_007835919.1:0-741 GCF_000696425.1 Galeopterus variegatus
CAATGTAAATCCGCCATTAATCACACCCAGTGAGACAGTTTCCCTCCGACACTGTAGCTTTTTTTCCTGGGAGTTAGATCAGGCTCTTCTATCTTTCATGTTGCTTAATTTTTTTTTGAACATGTGTAATATTTATAATAACTGTTCTAATGTCACCTTCTGCTAGAACTCACATTTGTGTCAGTTTTGACTTAATAACTTTTCTCCTTTTTTTAATGCATTCTGTGTTCTTCCTTCGTTATGTGCCTGGTAACAGTTGACTTGCTAGCAGGCATTGTGAATTTCAACTTTGGTGCTTTACAGTTTTGTTTCCTTATAAATATTGTTAATCTTTTTTCCTAGAAACAGTTTAATCCTTTTAGGTCTGCTTTCAACAGTGGTAGGTGGGTTTAGTTCAGCATTTAATTCAGAGCTAATTATTTTCTACTATGGAGGAAATAAATAGTTTAGTAATAAGTATCTGAGGCAAGAAACTTCTGAGTGCTCTGCTCAATGTCTTATGTTGGAATTATGATGAGGATTGGAGACAAGATCTTAAATATGACATTTCATAATGCAGAAGAGCCTTACACACTTGCACAGTAGAGCAGGTGTGTACTTGTCAAAAACCTTCAGGAGGCTGCTTCCCAAGTTATCTCACATGAAAACAATCATGTTTTAAACATTCGAAATTCAGACTTGGAAGAACAAAAACCTTCTTTTGTCAGCAGTTTGAGTGTGGATGCTAAACTATCTGAACTG
>NW_007835920.1:0-741 GCF_000696425.1 Galeopterus variegatus
CCCCACATGGCCAAGTTACCAAAAGAAATCACTCAAAACTGTCCTTTATGTACTCATTGCTCCAATCAAGGTGGCCTCCAAGTTCGGTCCTTTCCCATTCACCAGGCCAGAGGATACACTCCTGGCCAGAACTGGCAAATTGACTTTACACACATGCCTCCCACAAAAGGACACGCCATCTTCTAACATTAGTAGATACCATTTCAGGATGAGTTGAGGCTTTTCCCTGCACTTCAGAGGATTCTACAGCAGTAACACATGCTCTCAACTCAGAAATCATCCCTCATTTTGGCTTGCCCCAATCACCTCATCAAAACACACCTCACCAAGCTGTCCATGGAACTTCACCTTCCTTGGACCCAACTTCTCCCTTTAGCACTCACTTGCCTATGGGCTCCCTTTAGCACTCACGCCCCTGCAGGCTGCCCCCTGCAAGCCTATAGGCCTCAGCCCCCTCAAACTTACGTATGGCAGAACCTTCACCCTCACATCTCTCTCTTCCAGCACATCTCCTTTAGGCCAGTGTCTCCCTACTCTTTCACTCATCAGGGAGCTTCTTAGGGAATGGGCCAACCTTCTATTACCTCCTCCTTTTCCCACCTCCCCCTCAGAATTTAAACTGAGCCTGGAACAGCAAATGTATATTAAAACCCTAATCCCAAAGCCTCTCTCACCATGTTGGGATGGACCTTATACAGTACTTCTCACCACCTCCATGGCAGTAAAACATACTAGGAAAGG
>NW_007835921.1:0-741 GCF_000696425.1 Galeopterus variegatus
GGGTGGTGGGGCCGCCTCAGGGACCCAGCTCACTGAGCTCTGGAGGATGGTCCAGGGCCTCTCAGGGGTCACAAGACCTCAACTGTGGCCTTGTGGTGTCGGGGCACTGGGGAAACCCAAAAGAAAGCTTGAAGAGGGCATGAGTGACACACAGGCTCAGGTGCCACCAGCCTGCCCAGCACAGCGCCATGGACTCAGGATGTTCATGCCTCATCCTTCTGCCAGATCAGGGAGGCGGGAACCACCCTGTGCCCCAGCCTGGGGCTCCACACGACGGGCACCTCCAGCAGCCTCTGCCGGCTGGAACGAGCAGACACCTACTCTTCTCAATTCCCCTCACAGTGAACTGTCATCAGTTAGACCAGTGCCGCTGATAGCTCAGGACATGCAGCCGCTTTTGCTCGTCATTGTGTGGCGTTCACAAATACTCTCCCCAACTTCTTGCTGAAATAATGTCATCACAGCCACGCTAATTAGCATCACGCCCAGGCACCGCTCCCTGCAAACGCACCTCCCATCCCAGCAGCGCTCGGTGCAGGCAGTGATTTATTTTGTTTATGCACAAAAATGTATTTCTATGGAGAATTGTGATTTCTGTTTTGAGTATAGCTAGGTATATCAATTACTTGAAGAAAATACTGAATTTTTCAGAAAGACTCCCCAGGAGACGAGCTGGGTGCAGCAAGGGGAACGCGAGGAAAATATTATTACTTTTAACCAGTGAAGTCCTGAAAAGGCATC
>NW_007835922.1:0-741 GCF_000696425.1 Galeopterus variegatus
GGCTAGAATTTCAGTGTAATAGCATTCATTGGCTGAGTACTACCCACTCTCCTTTCGAAAGGCCAAGAACACACCAGTTTACCTCAATGCCCAACTTGCCATTTTAGCAATTTGATTTATATACTCCAGGCCTCCAAACCTTAATGACTAAAGTAATCTGAAAGTAAGTTTTAAGATCATAATTGTCATTAATTCACTCAATAATCACAAATCTTTCACTTTCGCAAACTCTGGGTAAAGGTGCACTGCTACCACATCTTCTGCTACTCCTACACCTACCCGTGGTCACCCCTGCCAATGAGCCAGGTATTCTGCCAAGTGCTTAATATACTCTAACCCTTTTTCTCCTCCATTCACCTCTATGAGGTAGATGCTGAGATACGGAAACAACTTACTGGATGTCATACAAGTACTAAACAGAAGAGGGAGGACTTATCTCTGGCCTGCCAGCCTGCAAAGCCAGTACTCAGAATCACCAGCCTGTACCAAAATGTCTTTGACGACTTTTACACTTGACAGATTTGGCAAGGATTTTTCAAATGGAAATTAGAATGTGGAATGAATAAACAATATCTAAAACATGGAACTGCTCAGTGAAGAAATACTCAAAATTATGCCATGTCTTACTTTTCACTCACCCTGAATATCCAGTTAGTCACAAAGTCCTTAATTCTATCAATTGCATATTCTTTATAACTGTCTCCTCTCTTCCAATCCCACTGTCCGCATTACTTGCTGCCT
>NW_007835923.1:0-741 GCF_000696425.1 Galeopterus variegatus
TGAAAATGTGACTAAATGTGACTGTGAAATGTTTCTGACCAAACAGGACAAGTTAAGTTCACCTGCTCAGATGGCCAATCTTTCTACCAACATTTATGGAGAAGATGCTTAAGATTTCATTTGCCCTTGACAGGTGATCTTATGGAGGCTGTGGACCAAATTTTAGGTGAAGACAGTGGCTTGGTCTTAAAAATAAAATGTGCCCCACCCCACCCTGCCCTTTTTGTTTCAGTCTCAAATGAGTTGTTTGGTTAACTAGAACACTGCAAGAAAGAACAAAATCTCCAAGCAGGCTTTGAACTCAGTAACAGTTACATTTACCTAACTTACTTGTTTTAACAATTATGCTTGAATTGCTTCTTAAACAGTATTAGCCATTAAAGGAGTTTAGAAAATGTGATTCCAAAACATGCCTCTCCTTGACACATTCTTTTTAATGAAAAACAATCAAAAAGCAGCAAATGGAGGAAGAGCTCTTTCTATTTTCTTCCCTTTCCTCTAAAGAAAATATACTGAGGCATGGAGGAGGGGAAGCCGAACCCAGCCACAACCAGGTAAAGAGCACACCAAAAACACCATTTCCACACAGGTAGCTCACCATAGCCACTGCAATTGCCATGACTGCTGCAAAGTGGCTAGTCTCTACAGCAGCAGTCACAGCCACCGTGCAGATGGCACGCCAGACTCTCAATTGCATTGACACAAGGAGAGGCACCAGCAGAGATCCAAAAAAAAAAAAAA
>NW_007835924.1:0-741 GCF_000696425.1 Galeopterus variegatus
CAGAAAATTGATTCTCATACAAAAATCTATCAAAATAATTCAAAATGCCTTAATTAAGAAACCTACAAAAAATTATAGTCATTTCCTTACTCTGGACAATTTAGCAACCACTGTCACCACTGCAAAAAAGGTACATTCCACAGCAAGTGGAAAGGTTAAGAGGGGTAGTAAATGTGGGTCCTATCTGAGCCAAAGTCAACACAAATTCTCCATGGGGGCTGTGGGTCAAATGCCCATGAAGACAGGTAGATAGAGTCCTAGAAAATAATAGCCCATGACTGTTCTCTGTAGAGGAAGCTTCTTCTCAGATCACAAGGGCTATCTTTGGTATGTCCAATGGGCTGTCTTTGGTTTGTGACCAAAGAGCTATCTTTGGTTGTGTCTTCTGCATGAGAATGGCAGACAGAGCAGGTCTTTAAGCAAACTTGAGAAAGGCCCTCCTATGTGTGTCCCTCTGGGCCCGGACATAGTTGTAACTGGATTTGCTTAGGGAAGCATGATTTGTGATAGAGACACAGAGAGAGGTGTAAGGACACATTGAGAGTTGGGGCTGTAACTATTTAGTAGACAGAGTGTGCTCCCCAACATATTGAATCCTATTTCATGGAGGCTGTGAAAGTTTACTTCATTGGGGAAAATGCCTTTACTGATGTAAATCAAGGTTGAGAATGTTGAAATTATTCTGTATTTTCCTATAGGACTTAAATGAAGTCACAAGTGTCTTTAGAAGAGAGAGACTGA
>NW_007835925.1:0-741 GCF_000696425.1 Galeopterus variegatus
TTCTACATATAGTACATTTTCTTATCCTTTGGGGAAGGCTTACCTGGCACAGATGAGTTCTGAAAAACTGCCCCATCAGCAAGTCAGCAAGTTATTACCTTGTTAATTAGGGTCACTGCTCACTAATAATTTAGCCAATACAGTATTTTTTAACAGGGCATATACTGCATTTATTTCCTTTGGCTAGAGCTATAATAAATACAGTGAAATTTATTAATTTATGAAGCTTTTATCTAATACAAATGCATTTGCCATGGTCCTAAATTTTCTTCGTGTCTTTATATTCACATTCTATTGCTGTCTTGTTTTCCTACCTCTGATATACAAGATTTTCCTGCCCCAAGTTGTTTCATCTGTAGCAATAACTATCTTATAAGATTGCCTTAAGGATTAAAGGAAATAATGTGTAGGAAAGTGGCCTAAATACATACAGAAATTTAGCAGTGGGGAAAAATCAAATTATTTAATACATGGTATTGAAACAATAGGGTAGCCATCTATAGAAAAATTAAATTAAATTTTATTCCTACTTCATTTAAACATATAAATTTCAGATAAGTCAAATATTTAATTATATACATGTGTATAAAAATATACATACATATATGAATAAAATCATACATTTACTACAAGAAAACATAAGTCATTTTTTGGAATGAGGATGGCCTTTGTAAGGATAATCCAAACGCCATAACAAAAAGGAATGTTTGACAACTATTGACTATAGTAAATTAAAAAAAA
>NW_007835926.1:0-741 GCF_000696425.1 Galeopterus variegatus
TAACAACCAGGTCAGAGCTTAAAGGTTACTTATTTGAAAAATTTAGAAAGTGTTCACGGAGGTCAGTGAGACACAAGCAGAAAACACGTAGGCTCAAGACTCAGGACAGGGCTTTGCCCGTCTACTCCTGAGAGGAGAAGGTGGCTTTAGTCAGCAGGGGCAGGTTTGCCTCCTCACCACCCGCCCCTGCACATCTCCAGCAACTATGGAGCTCTTTTTCTCATTTCTGCCAGCAGTCAGAAGTTTTTTGTTATACACCCTATGGAAAGGACTGATGCCTACATTTGGAAGGGAATCTTTGGTTGGCTGGTGCAGCATCATAAATCATACTCTCTCAATTATGATTTGACAACAACAAAACCTTACGTTTTTATCATCACATACTAAATTCTTTTGTCCTCTTTGGGTTCACTAACTTGCCTTATGTTAGATCTTCAAATAGGACTGGGTCTTTCTTCTACAGTAAAGTAATAAACTGACAACAGTATTGGCAATGAAGAGAGGCTTTGCTAAAATAATATCTTTCTTATCTGGTATTGTTCTTGAAAGCTCTAAAACTGATTGCCAGTTTTAGAAAAACATTCATAGTTTCAGTAAAAATTAATTCCTCCTACTTGCCTGAAATTGGGTAAACCAGTATGCATAAGATGTTCTGATGTGCCTATGCGGCGCTGGGAGCACAGTGACGCTCCCGCTGCGGGTTCGGATCCTATATAGGAATGGCCGGTGCGCTCACTGGCT
>NW_007835927.1:0-741 GCF_000696425.1 Galeopterus variegatus
CCATGGTACAGGCCCTGCATCGGTCCCCTACGTTGACTCACTGGCCTCTGAATGGCTCCCCCTTTCAGCTGTTCTGGCTCCTCGCTCCTGCGTGGGTCCATGGGAACCCTGTTAGTTGTCTTGCTGTCCTGGGAGCCACCAAAGTCCTCTTCTCCCCTTCCGCCGCCTCCAAGTAACTCCATCCAAAAGGCACAGCTGCTGCTTCTACCAGCTTCTGCTCCATGCGCTCCAGCATTAAAGCAGCCATGGGCTGAAACACGGAGAGCAGTTCTGTCTTTCTCTTGTTGTGGTTTCTCCTGCCTTCATGAGTTCCATAGGTCTCTCCTCCTCTTCGCCTGAGCTCCAGTGGCCCCAGCTTGGCTGATGTTACATTTTTATAGATGTAAATTCGTTGATTTGTGGGAGAGAGTGACACTGGAGACTGCCTAGTCTGCCATCTTGACCAGAATTCAAGCACACACTTTTAAGTAACCTGTGGTTGAAAGAATCACAAAAGAAAAAAAAAAAACAACTTTTGAACTAAATGAACATGAAAACGCAAAATATTAAAATTTATGGGATGCATCCAAATTAGAGGTAAGTGTGTGTTATATCAGAAAAGGAGAAATATCTCAAATAATAATTTGTTTCCATTTTAAGAATCTAGAGAAAAGAAGGCCAAGATAAACACAAAGTAGGAGAAAAAAATGAGAAAATATAATTAACAGAAAATAAATCATTAGGAAAAATAAATGAAACTAA
>NW_007835928.1:0-741 GCF_000696425.1 Galeopterus variegatus
ATATTAGTATATACAGTTTTGTATGCTGCTTAATTAATTTAATAGCTTATTGTGAACATTTTGCCATGTCATGAAATATGTTTTAAGAACATGAATTTAACAGCTGTTTAGTACTAACCCTAAAGGTTTATGTCAATTTTGTTATTTTGAAGCATTTAGGGTTTTCTCAATTTTTTCTGTAGTAAATAATGCTCTAATATTTGCCTGCAGGTTCCAAAGCACTGTGATATTTTTTCTTCTTTTTCTTCTTCTGTACATATTAGATATGATAGTAGAGGCCTTAGAGAAAATATTTCTTACTCTATTATGAGGATTATTATTATTACATTATGTATTATCTTATCATTATATTATATAATAATATGTACATTATTATACATCTAAATTTTTTTTTTTTTTTTTGTCTTTTTCCGTGTCCGGCAACGGATCGCAACCCTCAGTGTTGCCCCTGCACCGGACCGGGACCGGCAACGGGATTGCAACCCTCGGCGCCGCTCCCGCGCCTTGCTCAGCCAGTGAGCGGGAACTGGTCTGTATGTGGGATAAGAACCCTCGGCGGGAGCGCCGCCAAGCTTCCCAAGCGGCGCACTATAGCAGTGCGCCACCGGGCCGGCCCTAAATTTTTTTAAGTATAGAAAATTTCCCAGAATAATAAAAGAAATATTAATCCATTATATATCTCATTCAGAATTTTTAGTTAAAATAACTGGAATTTTATAAATAAAGCTAAAGTACAACTTA
>NW_007835929.1:0-741 GCF_000696425.1 Galeopterus variegatus
GGAGGGAGTATGATGTACATGATATGTTAGGTCATTAAATAGAGTGGTTAGAGAAGGCTTCACTGAGAAAGTGATATTAGAGTACAAACCAGAAAGCGGTAAGGGAGGAAGCCTTGTGTTTTCTGGAGAAGGAGGTTTGAGGTACAGTATACAAGGCCAAGGAGCTAAGTTGGGAGAGTGCTTGGTGTGTTCGAGAAATAGATGTAGGCTAGTAGCTAAAAGTAACAAATTGTATCAGGCATTTTAGGACAATATAAGGATCTGGCTTTTATTTTCTGGGAGATTGACAGCCATTAGAAGGTTTTGAAGGATGATACTGGCTGTTTTGAAAATAGACTGAGGCAGGGTGATGTCTAAAACAGGAAGGTCATTTAGGAATTTATTGAATTAATTCAGGTAAAAGGTGATGCTGCCATAGACCAAGTTGGTATCAAGAGAGGCAGTTTAAAAAGGAACCAATTCCGGGTATATTCTGTTTCTAATAGACATGAGAGAAAGTGAGACAATGATGACTAGTAAACTTTCTGCCTGGAAAAATTGGAAAAACGGAGGTTCCTTTAACTGATGTGAGAAAAACAACATAAGGAACAGACACGGAAGTATATGGAGAAAACCAGAGCTCATTTTGATCAGATCTTAATTTGAGTTACTTATAAGACATATGAGTCAAGATGTGGAAACTATAGTTAGGATGTGTGTTTTCAGTTCAGGAAAAAGGTCTGGACTGGAGATTAAATTTCG
>NW_007835930.1:0-741 GCF_000696425.1 Galeopterus variegatus
AATTAAAATTAAAGTCCTCCAGGTTAGAATTTTAACTGTGAGGAACCTGTTAAAATGTGTGATTTTGGTGCCTACTTCAAAAAGTTATTTAGTCTAGCAAGGCCCAAGAATCTGAACACTTAATAAGTGCATCCCCGGGAATCTGGAGCAGCTGGTCCACAGACTGAACTTTAAGAAACACCACCTGTTATGCTGGTCTTTCAATCTCCCTTTTCTAATTCTGAGCATCAAGGAAATTTTGCCCAGGTCAGAGATTTTGACAAGTGGGCTTTGTAGAAAAGAGGAAGCTAGTTAGAGTCATTTAAGCAAAACGTAGACTAGATTTGTCAACAGGCTCCCATTCAGCTGTATTTGATTCTATCTGTTGATCAACAAAGCCAATTGTTCTTCTCCTGCATTCATGTATCTGTTACTGAGGAACCACCCTTAGGGAAACAATTGTCCCAGTACAGATTGTCTACCGGTAAAGGTTTGGCAGTGTCTTAATCAATCCTGGCATTTAAATCCCCAGAAATCATCACACCAGCCAATGAATACAAACACTGTTTGAAAGACAAAAGTTAAATTAGGAGCAAACAACTCTATAGGCTGTAGAACATTGGAACTCCTAATACTGAACCTGGGTAGCGTGGCCAGCCCTTCCTAGCCCCACTATATGTTTCCCCTTATAATCAGAAAAAACAAAGTTAAAACCATAAAAGTGAAGAAATTCCTACCTAAGTCATGTATCTTAAGTCTAAA
>NW_007835931.1:0-741 GCF_000696425.1 Galeopterus variegatus
AGACAGAGTCCTCCCCAGCACTGCCAGCAGGGATAGTGGGCTCCGGGGCCAGGGTAAGGGAAGTAAGTGTCCTGACGGAGGGCAGGCAGAGGTAGTCCGTGGGCAGGGTGCTCTTCCAACTAAGTTTGCAGCCAGTTCCCCATTGGGTTCCCTGAAGGCTGCCCATGGGTCTCTGCCCCTCAACCTCTTTGACCCTTTACCACTCACTCCAAATCCTGTCTCAGTCTTCACATTCAGCCTGGATAATGCATGAAATCTAGAAAGGAAACCATTTGTTTGCAGCTTTAAACAGAGTGTTTACCTTTGGCCAGCCACTCCACTCCTGGGTGTACACTCAACAGAAACGTGAGCGTCCTCTGGCGTGCACTGCAGACAGGGGCAAGATTGCTCGGAGCTGCACTACTCAAAACAGCCCCAGATTGGAAACTACCCAAATGCCCATCAATGGTAGATTGGATCAATAACGTGATGTTTTCATACAATGGAATCCACAAAACAAAGAGGATGAATCTTAGAAACACAATGTTGAGCAAAATTAGCCTGACGCAAAAGAGTACAGGTTCCATTCCATTTCTTTAAAGCTAAAAAGAACACAGGAAAAACTAATCTGAACTATTGGAAGTCAGAGTACTGGCTCCCCTTGGAGAGTAATGACTGGAAGAGGGCCCAGGAGAGACTTTTGGGGGCTGGAGATGGAGGGTTTAACTCACCTGTGTTTGGTTTGTAAAAATGCATGGAGCT
>NW_007835932.1:0-741 GCF_000696425.1 Galeopterus variegatus
GGGAAAAGACTGCCTCTTCAACAAGTGGTGCTGGGAAACCTGGATATCCATATGCAGAAGAATGAAACGAGACACACATCTCTCACCATACACTAAAATCAACTCAAAATGCATTAAAGACCTAGGTATTAGACCTGAAACTGTAAAATTACTAAGGGAAAATATAGGTGAAACACTTCAGCAGTTAGGTCAGGGCACAGGCTTTACGAACATGAGCCCCAAAGCACAAGCAGCAAAAGAAAAAATAAACAAATGGGACTATATCAAACTAAAAAGTTTCTGCACAGCAAAGGAAACAATCAGCAGAGTGAAAAAACAGCCTACAGAGTGGGAGAAAATTTTTGCCAACCATGCATTCGCCAAGGGACTATGTATATCCAGAATATATATAGAACTCAAGCAATTATATAGCAAAAAAATAAATGACCCAATTAAAAAATGGGCAAAGGAGCCAAATAGACATTTTTTCAAAGGAAGACACACAAATGACCAACAGATATGTGAAAAAATGCTCAACATCACTAATCATCAGGGGAATGCAGATTACAACCACATTGAGATACCACCTCACTCCAGTTATACTGACTATTATAAAAAAAAACAGTTAATAACAAATGCTGGCGATGGTGTGGAGAGAAGGGAACACTACTGCACTGTTGGTGGGACTGTAAATTAATACAAACAGTATGGGGTTTCCTCAAGTAACTACAGATAGATCTTCCATATGATCCAGCAATCCCT
>NW_007835933.1:0-741 GCF_000696425.1 Galeopterus variegatus
GAGAATTTTAGCTAAGGAATACATGGTAAGGCAAATGTGATTTTAAAAGATTTCGAACCAGAAAGGTAAACCAGGTCAACAAAATTACTAATAAAGGAATTCTTTTTATGTCAGAAAAGGATCCACAAAATTCACTTTCTCTTATACCCTGATATGATAAGTGGTGTGTCCATGAGGCAATATAATTTAGTAGAAAGAGCCAGGACACTTTCAGCAAATTTATTTGATATGTCTGAACTTCTGTTTTCTCACTTATGGAAAATAAAAAGGAATTAGATTATATGATCTTGAAGATTACTCATATTTCTACATTATCATGGATAATCCTCCCATAAGAGAATGTTGCAACTCTAGGGGAAATTTATGCCATAACACTAACCCAGCCAATCTGTAGCCAAATTAATCCCTGGGTCTATTTTAAAAAATCATCTTTAAAACATGTCATAAGGTGAAGATTCTTAAGGGTTGTGTCCATACTTAGATAATCGTATAAAAATTTAAACATAAAGATTACATCTCTAAAATATATGGCAGCAGAAAAAATATTCTGGTTATTTAGAAGCAGAAAAAATATTATTTTGAGTATTATAAGGACTATAGGTAAAATGGAATCATTGGAAGTTGAACTATGGTTTTAAAACACATAAATGTGTTTATTACATATGCTATACCACTTATTTATTTCCCTTATAGCAAATGTTCAGATATTTTCACAATCATGTCTCCAATTTAAAACACTTA
>NW_007835934.1:0-741 GCF_000696425.1 Galeopterus variegatus
ACAACACCAAGTCGAGGGTTAAGATCCCCTTACCGGTCATCTTTTAAAAAAAAAAAAAATCCACTGCTTTCGGTGTACAGTTCTATAAATTTTGACACATCAGAGTCCCGTAACTACCACCTCAACCAAGGTCCAGAACTGTTCCTTCATCCCTCCCACAAATTCTCTCACCACACCCACTTTGGAGTCGATCTCCCCCTGCTCTGGCAACCAAGGATTTGTTCCTGGTCCCCTATAGTTTTGACTTTCCAGAATAAATCGTCCCATTTTTAAAACTTTACAAAGAATTCTGATTTTCTTGAAGTGTTGTCTGAGCCTCTGAAGCTGGAGCCACCAGCAGGCATGCGTGCCTGTGACCAGCCCCACCACACCCAGTTCTTGCTCTGAACTTTAGACCACTGTCTAAGGAACCTCGCTCAGAAAAGACAAGATTTGTCTCACTTCCCGTCTCTCTCTTCTGCTGCAGCAGAAGCTGCGGTTCCATTTGTGCCTCCTCTCCTGGGTACCTTTGAAATCTTAACCAACAGACAGAAACCTATTTCTTTTTTCTTTTTTCCCTTCTCCTCCTTTCCCTTCCTAGTAACCTATTTCTTGAAGTGAGGACCTTGACCTCTCTGCCCCCCTCCCACAATGGTTGTGTCAATAGGTCTGTTAATAAAGGAGTGAGATTTAGATTCTTTGGAGGAAATAAAGGTGCAAGATTGGAAACCCTTGGAATTTTTCTTTGGGACAGGGTGGTCT
>NW_007835935.1:0-741 GCF_000696425.1 Galeopterus variegatus
AGAATCTAAGTTATGCAGTGTATGTTCTACCAATTTCATGCATATAATTGGTAGGAATATTCTTGTCTGAGACTGAAGTATTTAATAATGGATGCATGTGTGTCTGACACTAGGGCAGGTACCAATCCAGCAACTGATTAAGTCCGGATAAAACTTGAAGGATCAGGCAGATCTCACAGGTCTGACAGGTTAGAAGCAGCTGGCAGGTCTTAAACAGTTGGGCAGCCAAAAGCCAGTATGAAGAAGTCCAGAGAAGGAACACTAGCAAGTAGGAGACATTCTGGTAAACTCTGGTCTAAGGACAGAAGCCACTTGCTTTCTGCCTTCTTTTGCACCAGAGTGTGTGTGTGTGCACATGCATGCATGCACTCATACTCTCAAGAGTATGTGTATGTAGGGGAGAGGAAGAAGGGCCAGGGATGAGTCTTCTAGTAGGAGAATAAGGAAAGGGTAAGGTATGTTGTATGCACTCAAGGTTAGATGGAACACCATGGTGAGATGGAATATTTGTCCTGACATTTGGCTTGAACAGCATCCTATATCCAGAGCTGGGCAGTATACAATTGTTAGATACATGTGTGTCCACACAGCACACACCCTATGGGAAAATCTGCCCATGATTATGCAGTAGTAATTGAGGCTATATAGAAAATCAATCTGAATAGCTCAAGCAAAATAAAAATCCACTTTGTAGTCTAAATTATTCATACTGATTGTTCACACTGAACTGAAATCCTGAGT
>NW_007835936.1:0-741 GCF_000696425.1 Galeopterus variegatus
TCTTTGATTAAAGTACATGAGAATAAGAGCGCACAACAAAAGCACAGGAGCCGATAAATGCTGATTCGTTTCGAGACCCTTTAACTGCTGGCTGATGTGGGTACCTAGCTGACCGACTGTGGTGGCGATGCTCTGTGGCTGCGCGTAAACACGAGTGGACCAAATGCACATGTGCACAAGGCACGGGAGGGCAGTGTACTTCACCCTTGTTTGCCACGAATCCTCGGGGCTGAGCACAATGCCTGGTAGATGAATGCTTCACAAACCTGTTGAATGAGTGAATGAATAAATGAATAAAATAATACTTTTACTAGTATCCACGGATCAGGATAAAATTAATAAGAGCCCCCCAGGAGCTCTGGATAGAGCTTCATGCCCTGGGTCACTCAGCAGCTCGGCTTTGTGGGATGACTGCAGCACGAGAACTGAACTGAGCAACCCAGAGGAGGGGTCATGTTTTCCGGGATCAAACCTCTTTTCATCATGAAAGTTACTGGGTGGCCTCTGACATGATGTGTTTAGTTATCAAACATGTCAGCTAATGCCATGGAGGGAGCACATGTATTAAAAGTGACAGACATAACAAGGGTCAAGGATTAAAGGTGAATTGCAAAGGGCTTTTTACTGCATCTCTGTTGTTGTAACAGTTTCTGGTAGGTTGGATACGTGAGCAAAAAGGATTATGTGGAATCATGGTGAGCAGAAGTTCCCTTCTCACGCTGCTCAGGATTTTTTTTTTTA
>NW_007835937.1:0-741 GCF_000696425.1 Galeopterus variegatus
CTTGAGCTCCCACCCCCCTACAACCTACACAGCCACAAGCGGCAGCCCTGTGCCAGCCATCGCAAGGGAGCAGGACACTGTTTCCTTGTCCGCTGTCATCTGCTAAGTTCTTCCCTCTCAGGTGGTAGCGCTGGTGCTGGTTAGTTAGGGCTTGTGAAGCTCGAGGTTTACAAAGTACTGGGGACTCTCAAGGGTAAGAGTGAAAAAGAGATGGTTTAAATTTATTAATCCTGAATAAACCAAAAGCCAAACTATTAGGCTTGCATGTGTAGATTCTGGAACACTTTCAGTCTGGATGACTCTTGCATGGAGTTAGCCAAGAAACTCTCATTGTGGTGAATACCTTACGTGAAATATAGGAATATGGAAGTAAAACTAAGAGCATTTCGTGAGAAAAGTGAATTATAACATTGGCACCCTTCATGAGACATATGTAGCAGGCAAGTTCCTAATTTAAAGATGTGCAACCATGCAGCTATCCAGGAGAGATGGGAACGATTGGTCAAGGGAGACAGATTCTAGGAGTCCTGATTATTATTGGCGTCTGACACCCACCGCACAGATAATTATTGATTCTGCGTCTGCAGGGACGAACAATAGTTGCAAGGCACCGCATTTTCCATCGTGCTATGCACTCTAAATGCTTCACATCATTTTGCCACAACAGCCCTGAGAGGTAGAAAGAGAAGGGAGGACAGAAGGATGCACGTTTATTGACTAACCACTCACACTACTTTGTCC
>NW_007835938.1:0-741 GCF_000696425.1 Galeopterus variegatus
CTGAAGTGTTTCCTCTGCCTTTCTGTTTTCTTCTAGGGGTTTTATAGTACCAGGTCTTATACTTAAGTCTTTAATCCATTTTGAGTTGATTTTGGTATACAGTGAAAGGTAAGGGGCTAGTTTCATTCTTCTACACATGGATATCCAGTTTTCCTAGCACCATTTATGAAAAAGGCTACCCTTTCCCCAATATATGTTCTTGGTGCCTCTGTTAAAACAGATCAGTTGGCTGTAAATAGTGGGTTGGTTTCTGGGTTCTCTAATCTGTTTCTTTGGTCCAAGTAAATGCATTTAAACTCACCAAATCCTTCTCTGTCCTCTGCCCTCTGTGACTTTGCTCCCAACTCTCACCCCACAAAAACATGTAAAAGATTATTATTGTGTACATCTGTAGCACTAGGCTAATGTTGGAATCCTGCCGATGTCGCCGATTGTCAAACTACATTAATCCTGACGATGTCGCCGATTGTCAAACTACATGACTACACCAGTTCCGGGCTCTTTACCTGCCCATAATCCTGCCAACTGGGCCAATTGTCAGGCTTGGTCTGGAGCTCACAGACCCCTCAAGCCCATTCACAGGCTGGGTCATAAACCCTTCACACACCAGGCTGGATCACCAGACTTCTCACATGCAGGTCTATGAGCTAGGTAACCAGCCAAAGGGTCCTTGGAAGCCCTAGGTTGGAAAGCATGGCTGCTCAGAGCAGTGGTCGCCCAAGGCAGTAAACACCAGCCAAA
>NW_007835939.1:0-741 GCF_000696425.1 Galeopterus variegatus
GAATGAGACAGTCGGTCCAGAAATGTGGTTTTCCTTTTGATAGCAACTGACAGATATTTTAAAAACATACTTCTGTCTGCCTGTGAAGTTTTGGCAGATGAGGGACAAATTCAATTAGGAACAATGTGTGCATGTGTGTGCGCACGTGTGTATGTGCGTGTGTGTGTTTCTTTTAAAGGAGTGGTCTTTTGGGCACAGAAATCTAAGCAGACTCTGAGAGTCTCTTGGTGTTATTTCACTTAAGGTTTGACTTTGATTAAACATCTTCCTTGGACCTCTCAATCCCCTCTCTGTTGTGAAATGATTCTGATATTCAGATTCAGAATCAACAGAATCTTATTGTGAACCTACTATGTCCAAAGCATCATTTTCAGCAATGGGCTGATGTTAAGATGAACAATTCAACCATCGCCCTAAGTAGGATGTGTCCCGTGGAGGAAAGGGGACACCAAAACAGACTTTTCTAAGAAAAGATAAGTGTCGGCATAGTGTTGTGATACATGGAGTCAACCTTGAGGAGAAAGGGTGAACCTGAGAGGGAGGTTACCTATGAAATTATTTCTCTTTTCAGTTGAGCATGTGGGGAAATGGAAAAACTGTAACCTGGCTGCAGTTTCACAAAGGAAGTGTAAGCTTCAGAGACAGAAAGACTTGGTTTGAGTACTGTTCCTTATTGACTACATGACACCTGAAAAATGACTTTACTTTTCTGAGCCTTCGTTTTCCTCATCTGCACAATGG
>NW_007835940.1:0-741 GCF_000696425.1 Galeopterus variegatus
ACAGGATATTTCAAAAGTTCCGCAGGGGTGTGAAGCATAGCCATTACAGTAAACAGAAGTAAGGACCCTGGTAGCCCATTGGCTCTCCCATGGGCCCTGGATGGTTAAAGAACACTGTCGTTTGCCATCACACTGAAAAAGTCTCCTACCAGTAGGCTGTCCCATATACCCTAACCCCCAGTGGATCTTACATGACCAATACGGACAGCCGCCATAGGTGTCAGGCCACCAGCAGCAGTAATAGTGGGTCTGATCAAAGAGGAAGCAAAGGTAAGGGCGGTTGGCTTGTTTAACTAACTTGGAATTGGAAAGAGTGACAGTGACAGCCTTGGAGCAACCTTTGATGGAGCAGTCCGCAGTAGCGGCCAAATGGGTGACTTTGGTGTTTTGTGTGTGTGTGTGTATGACTCTCTCACCTTAAATCTCCATACGTAAGACGGAGAAGAAGAGGAACTTTGAGGAAGTATAAAGAGAAAGAGAAGGAGGATGTTAAAAGTGTTAAGAATACTAAGAGAGAGCATCCTTGTGGTTGAGAAGAGGAAGGGCAGGAGTGCGGGAAAATCGCAATTCCAGGGGATTAGATGGGTCCAGAGTACAAGAATAAGAGGGAGGAGGAGTAGATGGAGGGGAGCCTCGGGACTCTCCTGAGATATCCTGGACGCCGGTAGGGACGAGGTTCTGGTGTCTGGTTTTAATCTAGAAATGTGAATCCAGGGAGTAAAACGGTTACCAGGTAAAGAG
>NW_007835941.1:0-741 GCF_000696425.1 Galeopterus variegatus
TGCAATACCCCTGAAGCAAATGTCAATCATAGTGCAATATTTGTAATTCTTTTTTTTAATTTTATTTATTTTTTAAATTGACACGTATATTTTGTACATATTTATGCGGTACAGAGTTATAGTTCAATACATTTATACAATGTAAATGATCAAATCAGGGTAATTAGCATATTTATCAACATAGAAATTACCATTCCTTTCTGGTGAGAGCATTTGAGCTCCTTTCTTCTAGCCATTTGAGAACATACAATAAATTATCATTAGTTATAGATGCCTAGCACTACCATAGACAACTAGAACTTATTTTCCCTCTCTAGCTATAATTTTGTATCCATTAGGGCCGGCCCAGTGGTGCACTGGAGAGTGCGCCACTTGCGAGCGCGGCGGCGCTCCTGCCGAGGGTTCGGATCCCATGTGGAGACCGGTTCTCGCTCACTGGCTGAGCGCAGTGCGGACGCAACACCGAGGGTTGCGATCCTGTTACCGGTCAGTAAAAAAGACAAAAAGGAAAAAAAAAAATTTTTTATCCATTAACCGACCTCTCCCTGTCCCTCCCTTCCCCTTCCCCATCCCAGCCTCTGGTTAACCTATTTATAATTCTTTCCCTCAGCCCTAGGGTACCATGTAGAGTTTCCTTATATCTTATAGTTATATTGAACACATCAGTTCAATCCAATTCAGTTCACTATTCAATTAGCAGACAGTGTAGCAGAGTAGTTAAGAGCATACACTCTGGAGTCA
>NW_007835942.1:0-741 GCF_000696425.1 Galeopterus variegatus
ATTGTATATCTATACAATGGAATATTATTCAGCCATAAAAGGAAGTGAAGTATTGATGCATCCTTTTTCATAGATTAACCCTGAACACATGCTAAGTGAAAAAGCCAGTCACAAAAGACTTCATATTGTATGATTCCATTCATATGAATTTGTGTTGTCCCAAACAGGCAAACCTATGAACACAGAACATAGATGTGTGGTTGCCTAATGCTGAGAGGTTTGTGAGAGAATGTGGAGTGACTGCTAGTAGGCACAGGATTTCTTTCTGAGCTGTTGAAAATGTTCTAAAATTAGATTGTTGTAATGCTTGCAAAGCTCTGTGAATATGCTAAAAATCATTGAATTATACATTTTAAATGTGCGAATTTTATGGTATATAAATTATATCTTAGTAAAGCTGCTTAACAAAATGCATTTACCTTATACTTTACCAAGTACTTTGGCATCCATTTTTCATATGAAGTTCACAATGATCCTATGCAGTACAGTCGCTTAGGATTCTTATGCCAAATGTATACAAGAGGAAACTAATGCATTGGTAAGACCATTACTAGCTTAAGTTCACACCAGGCAACTCTAGAATCCAGATGGTCTGATTTCAAATGAAGCACTCTTTTTAATATGCTTTATAGTTCTATTACTCATTCATTTGTTCAACAATGTTTATTAAAGAGCTACTATGGCCAGACACTGTCCTAAGTGCCAGGGAAACAGCAGTGAACAAAACAGAAAAAAAAAAAA
>NW_007835943.1:0-741 GCF_000696425.1 Galeopterus variegatus
CCATGCACTTATCCTATTCATATTCCATTGACTGAGAAATGTTATGATGATATTGGGGGGGGGGATCCAGAGAATAAAAAATGCTTTGTGGTAAATATAGTGATTTTATTCTTTTAGCAATAACTTCTATACAGTAGTTCCCCTTATTCATAGGTTTACTTTCTGTGGTTTTAGTTACAGATGGTCAACTGTATTGCAAAAATATCAAATGGAACCTTCCAGATGTAAACAACTCATCAGTTTAAAATTGCATGCCATTCACGTAGTGTGGTGAAATCCCGTGCCTCCCCACTGCATCTTGCCTGGGACTTGAATCATCTTTTAGTCCAGTGTATCCATGTCATATACACTACACTCCTTTAGTCACTTAGTAGCTGCCTAGTTTTTCAGATTGAGTGTCATGGTATCACAGTGCTTGTGTTCAAGTAACCATTATTTTACCTAATAATGCCCACAAAGTGGAAGAGTAGTGATGCTGGCAATTCTGATATGTCAAAGAGAAGTCTCAATGTGTTACCTTTAAATGAAAAGTGAAAGTTCTTGACTTATGGCCAACCCGTACAGCACTAGCCTCGTTCTGTCTGGTGAGTGAGCGAACGGGCCCGGATTACTCTTTCCCTCCAGTCCCCTCTGGAAGGAGACGGGGGAAGAGAGCCGTGAAGAGAGGTGAGCACACCGCTGGCCCCCCAGCCCAGTTAAAAGACGCTCAGACGTGGCGGGGGTTCTGTCAAGGCAGTTCCA
>NW_007835944.1:0-741 GCF_000696425.1 Galeopterus variegatus
AGTCTTCCTTATCTTTATGTGGCAAGCCTTTAATGTTCGATCAAACGTTTCTCTTCTCCCACCTTACTTATAAGTTATCTCTGTTCCATCTTAAACATTCCCAAGACCTTAACTGTATTTCCTGCTACAAATGGTAGTTTCTCTACTGCTGTTCTGTTTTTGTTTTTTATTTTTATTTTTTTGCCTTTTTTTCCCAGCTCTAATGGAGTATAATAGACAAATAGAAATCATATGAATTTAAGATGTACAACTGTATGTTTAGATATACATATTAGTATACACTGTGAAATGGTCACCACAACCTAATTCATGTATCAATCACCTCACATACTTATCTTTGTGTGTGTGTGTGTGTGGTGAGAACACTTACGATTTACCCTCGTCAAATTTCAAGCATACAATACAGTATTATTAGTTATAGCCACCGTGATATACATTAGATCTCCAGAACTTACTCATCTTGCATAACTGAAACTCTGTACTCTTTGAGCAACGTCACCCCATTGCCTCCACTCCAAACCCAACCCCATCCTTTCACTCGATGCTGTTGTGAGTTCAACCATTTTAGATTCCACATACAAGTGAGATCATGTAGTACTTGTCTTTCTGTCTGGATTATTTCACCTAGTATAATGTCCTTCAGGTTCATCCACATTGTTGCAAATGGAAGGATTTCCTCATTTTTTATGGCTGAATAGTATTCCATTATATGTATACTCTTATGCACACACACAGTTATTT
>NW_007835945.1:0-741 GCF_000696425.1 Galeopterus variegatus
GAATTAAAAATCTAAGAATAGAAATGAAAAACAAGGAAGTGAAGGGTCAGGAGATGTAAAGGATAAAATACTTCAAGACATGATTTAGGAAAAATTCCCCAAATTGAAGTTTCTCACTGAATCACTCAAATGCCCAGTATAAGAGGTGAAATTAGATCCACAGTAAGGCAGTATCATTATGAAATCTCAGAACACCAAAGACAAGGAGAAGATCCTTTGTTTACAAAGAGAAATAACAGGAATTAGGTTGGTGTTAGACTTCTTGACAGCAACATTAGAAACTAGAAGGTGATGAAGCAAGGGTTTCAAAGCCCTAAGGGAAATGGTTTCAGTGTAGAATTCTGTATCTAACCAAACTATCAATGACATGTGAAGTTAGAATAAAAACATTTTCAGATATACAAGGTCTCCAAAATTTTACCTCATACGTATTCTTTCCCAGGAGACTATTGAAAGATGCCCCATCAAAAATGAGGGCATAAGCCAAGAAAGACAGGAGGCTCTGAGAAACAAGGAAGCCAACAAAATAGTGAAGAGAGTTCCCAGGGTCATGGGAATGAGAAATCACAAGACAACAGCCATGCCACACCCCAGAGAAAAACCAGCACAGACAGGAGCAGGTCAGAAGGTTCCTGGGGAAATTGCTTCAAGAAGGCGAAATTGATAGAATAACTGATGTTTTTGAATGTACAGAGACACAATTAGGGGTTAAATAAGGAATAAGTCGACAGAAAACTAAGC
>NW_007835946.1:0-741 GCF_000696425.1 Galeopterus variegatus
CCCATCTCATCAGAGATTCATTACACTGAGATACATGAGTGTCTGCAAAAATTAGAAATAATTTGAATAAAATCAGTCTCATTTAAAATAAATCCCTTCCACTGGAACAGAAACTACAACTGCAAGGTTGCTTTTTTTTCCCTGTTTGGTATAATATGACAGACGGTCAGTGACTAGGGATGATTTCCATCCCTGGCACCACAAAGCCACAAGTTATTGATTCACTGTCAGAGTTATTATAGGAGCCAAATACTGGCCTACTTTAAAGTTTTATTATCCTGCCTGGTAAAACAACTTTCAACATTACCAGAGTACCACAGTCACAACAATTAGAGTCATTAACTCCCTGAGGCCCATTCATAATCAATAGTTATTAATCTTTAATAATTTTTGCTAAGAGAAAATTACCTTAAGTCAAGCAAGGCTAAATGGCAGGTATCAGGTTGTAAGAACTTGCAAATATCATCGCATATTATCCAGATTGGGATTATTTTTCTAGCTGTATTGAGAATATTTAGGCACCACTCACTTCTTCCCACAAAGGAGTTTAATATGTACTTATGTTTTCTAGAGCAGCAGTGTTTGTCTGATAGAACTTTCTGTGATGATAGAAACATTCCACAGCTATGTTGCTCAATAAGAGATCATTAAACACTTGAACTAGTGCAACTGAAAAACAGATTTTTAAATTTTATAAAATTGTGCTTAATTTGAATTCAAACAACCACTGTGGATAATGGC
>NW_007835947.1:0-741 GCF_000696425.1 Galeopterus variegatus
CTAAAGATGAGCTCATTGGTGCCGGTATGGAAGGACTATAGGAGAGTATGTGGAAGGGAAGCTGGGATCTAGGCATAGCCCAGAGGTGCCCATCAGTTGAGACAAAGCTGCCCGATGTGGAAGAAAACTCAAAATTCTCTTCCATATTTTAAAAAATCATTAGTGGTAGAAACAATAAATTCCAAAGGGAAAACATCTAAAAGGACGGGGCAAGCTCAAGGATATCAACAGAGAAATGGTTTCTGCATAAGGAAATGGTGGGAGAGGGACTAAGGAGATAAGAATTTTATCATACTATGTCAGTATGAGCCAGGAGAGGGTGTGATATACTGTCAGGAAGGTGTGAAAGTGCTGACAGATTAAAACAGGCCAAAAGTGGTAGGATCCTCAGGCACAGTATAGACACACCCAGTCCAAGACCCCATCACGTCCACATTTCCCTACCCTCATCTCTCATTTCCTTGTCTTCCACATGCATACAGATTCTCTCTACCCAATTTTTGTCCGTACCATACAAAGAGTAATTATTACTCTGACTTCCAGATGATCCTTGATTCATTATTCTTGTTTTCTAAACTTTATATAAATAGAAGTGTGCAATATATTTACATTGTATCTGGCTCCTTTCACGCATCTTTATATTTGTGAAATCCATCCATGTTGCATGTGACTGTAGCTTGTTCATTCCCATTGCTGCATATATTCCATTTCATGAATATAAATAATAATTTAATTATATTT
>NW_007835948.1:0-741 GCF_000696425.1 Galeopterus variegatus
TCAATAGACAAACATAAGATCTAAACAACACTTTAGACCAATTGCACTTGGCAGATATCTATAGAACATTCCATCCAACAACCTCAGAATATTTGGCCTTCTCAACAGCTCATGGAACATTCTCCAGGATACATGTTAGGTCACAAAGCAAGTCTCAACAAATTCAAAAAAATTGCAATTATTCCATGTATTTTTTCAGACCGCAATGGATTAAAACTAGAAATCAATAACAAATTTTCAATAGATTAAAATTAGAAATTAATAACAGATGTAACTCTGGAAACTATACAAATACATGGAAATTAAACAACATGCTCCCAAATGACCTATGGATACACATGGAAATTAAACAACATTCTACTCAATGACATATGAAATTAAAGAAGAAATTAAACAGGAAAAAAAAAATTCTTGAAACTAAAGAAAATAATGACACATCATACCAAAACCTGTGGGATACTGTCAAAGCAGTACTAAGGGGGAAATTTATCACATTAAGTGCTTACTTCAGGAGAATGGAAATATGGTGAATAAACAACCTGACACTTCACCTTAAAGACCTAGAAAAACAAGAATAATTCAAACCCAAAGTTAATAGGAAGTAAAAATTAAGGTCAGAGCAGAACTAAATGAAATAGAAACCTGAAAAATGATACAATAGATCAACGAAACAAAAAGTTGGATTTTTGAAAAGATAAATAAAATTGACAAACCTTTAGCAAGGCTAACTAAGAAAAGAAG
>NW_007835949.1:0-741 GCF_000696425.1 Galeopterus variegatus
AACAACAACAACAACAACAAAACCCACACCCAAATCAGCTAGATTAAGCTCATTTTGGTCTGGTGTCTACTATTACTTAGATCATTTTTATGTCAAAATGTACACTATGTATGAAAAATAAATTGAGAAATGGAAAATGTCTAAAATGAAAAATTTAAAAATTTTTACCTCTTTTAAAAGAAAATGACTATGTGAAGTAAATAATCTTGTATGGGAAAAACAAGATTCTGCTATCCACATGAATGTACAGATGGCTCAGAGCTATGCCTGGTACTAAAAGATATATTAAGGGCTCTAGAATAAAAACCCTATGAGCTATGCCTGGTACTAAAAGATATATTAAGGGCTCTAGAATAAAAACCCTATGTGCTCACACCCTGATCTCGCCCCTTACCCTATGGAAGCTACTGGGCGAATTTCTTAATCTGAGTTAGCATCCATTTTCTAATTTATAAAATGAAGATTTCATAACCTATTTTGAAGAATTGTTAACAAGATTAAATATTTTATATAAAGCACCTAGCATAGTGCCTGGCACAGAGCACGTGCTTAATAGATATTAGTTCATTTAGAGATCCATTCCTCTTTGAAGGAAAATTTATACAGAGTTTAAAAGAAACCAGATTTTTTTAATTTAGGAGAAAGGTAGTAAGAATGATGCCAAAAATAAATGTAGTAACTGTCTCATAAATGGCAAGAGGTGACTGAAGGTTGGAGAAGACCCTACATTTGCATGGTGGG
>NW_007835950.1:0-741 GCF_000696425.1 Galeopterus variegatus
ATCCATCCATCCATCCATCCATCCATCCATCCATCCATCCATCCATCCATCCATCCACATCTCTTTCCATCCATTCTACCACTCAGCCATCCACCCAAACCAATCCTGAAATGTTTAGACCTCCTATTCTGGAGACCCATTGTCCCCTACACTCTCCCCTACCAAGTGTAATTCATGTTATCATATTTACATGCAATAATTCATACTTCTCCCTCTACCATTAGAATGTAAGCCCCTCAAAAGCAGAAACTGTGTCTTATTTATCTCTAACTTCCAGTGTCTAAAACAGAGCTAACACATAGTAGGTAAGTCCTTTGATGGCAGGCACCATCTTTCGGTCACTCTTTGGTCTCTAAAATCTTGCATGTAACACAGAGAAGACACTCTATAAATATTCAATGAATGAATGAGTGAATAAATGTGGAAAAGAGGAAGCATAGCAAGAGCATAGACTCTGGGCAGACTGCCTGAATTCATATCCTGGCTCTCTGCTTATTAGCTGTGTGACCTTGGGTGAGCCACTAAACCTCTCTGTGCTTCAGCTTTTCTCATTTGTAAAAGGAAGATAATAATAGTAATTAGCTTATTGAATTATAATTTTATGAATTAATATACATATTAATGGGTATATATGTATATATATATATAAGGTACTTAGAACAGTGTCTGGAGTAAGATAAGAGCTATATAGATATTTTAAAATAAAATGTTCATTTACTGCTGGCCCATTGCAATAAATAT
>NW_007835951.1:0-741 GCF_000696425.1 Galeopterus variegatus
AAATCTCCTTCAGTTCATTTACACACTGCTACCCTAAATAAAATTAAATCAGAAATAAAATCTCTAGTGAGAAAATGTGTAGCTATGTGACAAAACCAAATAAAAATAGCTTTAGATTTTCCATTAGCCAGATAATCAGAAATAAAATTGTAATCCAAAATGCAATGTGGTAAAATGATAATTTAAATTACATATATGTAAACTTTGCTTTAAAACATTTTACAGTTACAGTAGTCTGAAGGAGTAAATTTTGGAAAAGTTTGTTCTCTATTCTACCAGCATTAAGAAAACAAAAACAAAAACCAAAAAAACCTTTTTAATCTCTAGTCTGTATTTTCACAAATGGTACATGGAATCAATTTTCTAAAAAGGCAAGCCTGTTTTATGTTTTGTTTTTTTTTTTTCAGTAGAATCTGAGACCAAAACATTTCTCTGTGACTCTTTCATGAAACCAACCATTAGTCATATATTCCTTTTTCATTTAGAAACAATGTTCTAGAAAAAATCATTCTATTCACTTTTCGTTGCTGTTTTTATTGTTACCACTGATTTTGGCATTTTACTTTTCTTGTGAAGAGGGTTGTTTATTTTCCCAGTCAGAATCTCCCTGCATGCCTAGGATCCAGCTGGTGGTCACTTGGATCCAGATTATTAACTCAGAAAATAATTTGGACAGGAGACTTCAAGATGGCGATGGGTCTGGAGCGGCCGTGCCAGGAGACAGCGCGACCCTGAGAAGTG
>NW_007835952.1:0-741 GCF_000696425.1 Galeopterus variegatus
GCCATGTATGTGCCAGACACAGTGAGGAAAACTGGAAGGGTTGTATCTACTTTATTTACTCAAAAGATCATATAAAGAATTTCATTCACTAAAAATACAAACATGCATTTTTTTAATCTTGTTCTCCCTTGTTAAATAATATGAAATCTCAGTTAGTTGAACATATTTTGATGGATGCAATAATAGCTTTAAAATTTTCCAGGTATTTCAAAATGTAGGCTCAATTCTCACCTCTGTCACTTGTTAGCTCTGTGAAATTGAACCATTTGCTTAACCTCCCCAAGTCTTAATTTTTCCATCTGCAAAATGGGAAATGCCTACCTTAAGGTGTCAGTGTGAAAAGTAACTGAAAAGGCACCATTAAAGAACTTACCATTGCACCTGACAGAGTAAACACTAAAAAAGAAAGAGCTATTATTTTTCACCACCATATTTTATTATTGTCCTTTGGCACTCACACTCCTTAATTCTTATTACAAAAAATTTACAGTGATTTTTATCACAGAAGGATATATGGCATGTTTTATTTATTTTTTTATCCCTAGCTCCCAGCAAACTGCCTGGCACACAGTAGGTTCTTAATAAATGTTTGATTAAATAATAAACATGCAGCTTTTATTGAAGCGAATTGTTTAGTATATAATGTAGAGGGAATTTAGCAAATTAAATTATAATACTAGCTAGAGAAACTTCCACACATAAGCTAATATGGGCATATATATATTATATATATATATATAT
>NW_007835953.1:0-741 GCF_000696425.1 Galeopterus variegatus
CACCGAGGGTTGCGATCCCGTTGCCGGTCCCGGTCTGGTCCGGGCGTGACACTGAGGGTTGTGATCCGTTGCCGGACACAAAAAAAGACAAAAAAAAAAGACATTAGGACCATGCCTTTTACCACCATTGTTAATCCACTATGGCATGGTCCTACAATCTAAGCACCTCTTCAAGGCCCCACCTTTCAATTACCGTAATAGGATATCCCACCCTCAACAGTTACAGTGGGGATTAAGTATGGGGGGGACACTCAACCTAAGGCAACAACAGATTGAAATCAATAAGTCAGCAATATCTATAGGTGTAATGGAAAATTATTTTGTCTTACCTATATGGAATCCATTCACCCTACTCCAAAGATAACAACTATTTTGGTTCATTCCTATTCTCCATTATGTACAACCATGCTGTCTTCCTAAAAACAAGGGATGGGCATGAGGACTAAGCTAGCCAATCAGAAATTCTTTATTTCTTTTTTTTTTTTTTAAGATGACCGGTAAGGGGATCTCAACTCTTGACTTGGTGTTCTCAGCACCACGCTCAGCCAGTGAGCGAACCGGCCATCCATATATAGGATCTGAACCTGTGGCGTTGGTGTTATCAGCACTGCACTCTCCCGAGTGAGCCACAGGCTGGCCCAGAAATTCTTCCAAGACTTTTAATCTTGAGAACCCAGGACAGCTGTAGTTCATTCCTTTCAGTAAAGGTACCCTAACAAGATACTTAAGTCGTCCTTGTTG
>NW_007835954.1:0-741 GCF_000696425.1 Galeopterus variegatus
AATAGGTAGATTTTCAGCTCTACACATAATTCCTTGTGATGGTTTTTACACTGTGAGTATAACCACAGTTCCTTGGAGACACAGAGAATGTGCAATGAGTATCTCTTTTCTCTCTTTCTCCTGCTTATCTTCTAAGGTAATTATGAACCTGCCTGTCCTCCTGTCTCTCTGACCAACTATTAAATGTTGGCATTAACCAGGATCCTACCCCAGATTCTCTCCTCTCATCATACTGTGTTTGTTTGTTTGTTTTTCTGGATGGCTTTTTCTTTTCCTTGGACTACAGTTACCACCAATTGCTGGTGAATTATGAGTCTGCTTCTCCAGGTGGGACCTCTCTCCTGGGCTCCAGAACCAGCAACCTGCCTGCCTTTTGAATACATGTCCCACATGGGCCTCCAACTGAGTATGTGGAAATCTTCATTCTTCTCCAAACCCTGCTATTTTGATCATCACCTTCCTAGTCCCACCAAGAAACCTGGAACTCCAGCAACTAGTCTAGTAACTTCCTGTTACTTACATTACTTTTCCCACCCTCACCTTCCAGTTGAGAAGTTGATTCTTAACTTTCTGCATTTTTCACCTCTCTCGATTCTCATTGCTACCCTCCTCTAGGCTAGTGCCCTACAGGGGCTTCTGAGGCTGCCGTGGAAAGGGGTATGGAGCAGGCTGGACTGTGAGCTACCTGTTCCTGATTCAACCAGAGCAACAGCATGTTCATCTGTTTTGCATATTGTTTGA
>NW_007835955.1:0-741 GCF_000696425.1 Galeopterus variegatus
AAAATCACTACAGTATACATATGTCTATACCAAATACAATGTAACCTCCCATTTTCCAAGTTAAAAAGTTCTTTTAAAAAGAATTTTTGTGACCTTAAATACATAAACTTTCAAAGAAATAGAAAAAATAATAAAAGATCTACTTATAATTAATTTTCGAATAGAGTTACATATACATATTTAAAACCATGCTTTATGGGCCGGCCCGGTGGCGCACTGGAGAGTGCGCCGCTTGAGAGTGCGGTGGCACTCCCGCCGAGGGTTCGTATCCCATGTGGAGACCAGTTCCCGCTCGCTGGCTGAGCGCGGTGTGGGCGCAACACTGAGGGTTGCGATCCCGTTACTGGTCAGTAAAAAAGACAAAAAGGAAAAAAACAAAACAAAACAGAAAACAACAACAACAAAAAAAACATGCTTTATAAAAAACAAAGCATTAATTTGGAAATATTGTCTTTTTTTCTTATGAAACAACTATATTTAAACTAGCCATGCATTTTTGGCATCAGTGACTTAGTAATCATAGGAATATGTTTGAGCCATCTAATACAGTTCTACAGGTCACATATTCATCATTTCCCTCCAAGTTGAGATAGAGCACCCTTCAATCTATGTATGATGTTGTCACTGGATATAGCCAGCTTCAAGTTCCCATTCTGATATTAAAACAACTTTTAAAAAAAATTCATCCTGTAGGTTTATATTTACTAACCCTCAAAATAGCCACTTCCTGAATTGCTTTTT
>NW_007835956.1:0-741 GCF_000696425.1 Galeopterus variegatus
GTGCAAAATCAGATTTGTGGGTTTTACTAATCCCCTGTTCCAATCTGTGCCACTCTCCCCCCGCCCCCTGGCCTGTTACTGCAATCAGGATTTCAGGATTTAGCCTCTTCAGATATAACCCGGGAGATCACAGAGACCTGCTGTGGGTGGACAGATTCCTTCCTATCTCCCAGCTCGGGAGCCTCCAGGAAGGTGGGACAACCCCTCTCCCGCAGGCGACAGGCTCTGTGCTGGCCGGGCCCGGGTGGAGGGAGAGTAACAGCAGCTCAGGAGGCCACGGATCCCACAACTCACAGGCGTTTTCTGCTCTCTGCAATTGGGGGCATTTCCTTGGCCATGCCCCAGGGCCTTCTCTGGATTTGCCTGGCTGTGTGGGAGGCGCGTGGGGACCTCCCGTTCATCGCTGACAACGATGCTGTCCTGATGGTTAACTGGTAAGGAGCCGGGGACAGCTGTGCTCAGAGGGTGAGCGGGGCGTGTTGGACCGCAGTCCCCACTGCTACTTGAGTGCGGACCCCTGGGGGGTGGGAGGGGTGCCTTGAGAAGCTGAGGCACAGGTGAGCTGATCTGAGGACACACTTCCTTGGCTGAACTGCGAGGAGTGGATGCTGTTGCTGGGAGCCACGCTGCACTGTGAATGTGGGAGAACAGGCTTGGGGGCTCCACTGCAGCAGACCCCCGGCGGGGGCTCCTCTGTTAGGGCAGTGGTCTGTGGCTGCATGGACAGGGTGTTGGAATGTT
>NW_007835957.1:0-741 GCF_000696425.1 Galeopterus variegatus
TCTGGAGGCCTGAAAGGTGGGATGGGAGTTGGGGGCAAAGAGGGGAGCAGCCAGAGGTGAGGCCTGGGAGATGTGTGGGGCCACATCATGTAGGACCTTTCAGCCTCGTTAAATTTATGACGGTAGTAGGGAGCCATGGAAGGGTTTAAGCAGGGAGCAACCTGGTCAGCTGTAAGTGTAGAAAGATGATTGGGCTGCTGCATGGAGAATGGGCTGGAGGTGGGGACCCTGGAGCCCAGTGCAGTCATCCAGGTGATGAGTGCCAGATGAAGGGGATGGGATGTCAGCAATGCCCTCCAACCGGGGCCCAGCAATCCTTGCTCTGGTCGCATCTGGTCAGGGTGGCCGAGCTGACCTCCACCCCACGACTCAAGGCCACTGCTCTGAAGGCCCGCCGAGCTGGCTGGAGAAGAGGGAGACTCCAGCCTGCAAAAGGAAGTAGAAATATTTGCTCAGCTGCAAAGATAAGCTCCAGTCTCTCCTTCCACGTGAGAGAAAAAGACGCTGACCCAGGCTGGGGTCTGTCCTTGGTTCTCCCTCGGCTCCCCACAGTTGACCCCCCTCCCTATTTTTCTGGGCCATCCAGAAAAAGTGTCCTTTCTCCTCCCACAACAACCACTCTGAGCTCTGAAGTCAGCGACCATGACCTCTTTTTCCTTTTCTTCTCTAATCAAACACAGCCAATTCTTTCATCTTTTCCTCATGTGACAGCAACTGACCTTTATTTTTATTTTTAGAGAA
>NW_007835958.1:0-741 GCF_000696425.1 Galeopterus variegatus
CTTCTCAGTATGTGGTCCATGATTCAGTGCCAGTAGTGGTTACTACTTCACAATAAACTCAAAAACTGAGAGTATATTTAATCTTCTCTCTTCACTGCCCTGTTATAAATAGTTTGCACACTGGTACTCATTCACAGACCACAATTTGAGTAGCATGTTTTGTTTTGTTTTTAAAAAAACAGATTTCAAACAAGGTAAAGAAAGTTAAAAAGCGTTCTGTACTGGAAGACCCCATAAAAAAGATGTGTTGATAATATTCTTTGTGTAACTCATAGATGGAGATCTTTTGAAATATATTCAACTGAGCTTCTCATGGGATGAGTGTTTGTGGAGAACATTTAGATCTCTCTATAACAATTTCTAAAATACTCTAACATCCTGAGTCATATGGACAGCATAATAATGTCAAAAAACTGGTCTTTCTATAAAATTTCTTGAAATATCTCATGATAATCATTATTTTCCTGGGGACATTTTTTTAAAGGGTGATACATTATTCCTACCAAGCAAGAGCTGTTTGAGACAGCAGCTGTTCTTTACAAATAGAAACTTGATGGAATGCAGAGCACATCTGTCAACATTTGAGAAGATTAAGAATAGGACTCTTGAATGACACTTATCCTAAAAAGTTTTAGTGTTATGTTGCTTCTAAGAATAGCCACTGAAAGTCATTAAGTGTCATTCACTAGGCTAACTCTGTATTAGAAAGTGAACAGTAGTTATGCCAGCAGACCTGAAAGC
>NW_007835959.1:0-741 GCF_000696425.1 Galeopterus variegatus
TCATGAAAATCTCAGCAAGGTTTTTGTTTGTTTGTAGACATAAACAAGGTTGTTCTAAAATGTATGTGAAAAGACACAGGCACTACCATAGCTAAAATAATCTTTAAAAAAAAAAAAAAACAGTATAATAGTAGGAACTACTATATCAACCAAATTTACAACGATAAAAATGTAACATCAGCCAAGCTGGGGCCACTGGAGCTCAGGGAAAGAGGAGGAGAGACCTACGGAGTTCAGAAAGGTGGGAGAAACTACAACAAGAGAAAGAAAAAGCTGCTCTGAGCATTTCAGGCCACGGCTGCTTTAAGGCTTGAGCTGCTGAGCGCATGGAGCAGGAGCCGGCGGAAGCCACAGCTGTGTCCTTCAGATGGAGTTACTTGGAGGCAGCAGGAGAGAAGAGGGCCTTGGCAGCCCCTAGAACAGCAAGACCACTAATAGGTTTTGCATGGACCCATGCAGGAGCAAGGAGCCAGAACAGCTGAAAAAGGGGAGCCACTAAGAGGCCGGTGAGTCATCTCAAGGCACCAGCGCAGGGCCCATCCCATGGGAAGTGTTTGCAGCACGGGCGGTGGGGGAGATGTGCCCACTAGGAGAACACTGGGACACAGCAAGGACAGCTGACCTGCCCCCCAATCAGCACAGGACCACTAAGAGGAGACTGGTCAAGAATGCAGAACTGTATGGGGTGCAGTTTGATGAAAAATCTCAGGCCCAGATCAGAGATTCTACAGAACACAGATC
>NW_007835960.1:0-741 GCF_000696425.1 Galeopterus variegatus
TTCTGCATGTTCACTATTGGAGAAAAGAAATGCTACTGATTTTTGTATGTTGATTTTGTATGCTGCTACAGTGCCGAAATCATTTATCAATTCCAAGAGTTTTTTTGTAGAGGTTTTAGGCTGTTCGTTATATAGGATCTTGTCATCTGCAAACAGGGGCAGTTTGAATTCATCTTTTCCAATCTGGATGCGCTTTATATCCTTCTCTTCTCTGATTGCTCTGGCTAGTATTTCCAACACTATGTTGAATAGGAGTGGTGAGAGTGGGCATCCTTGTCTAGTTCCTGTTCTTAAAGGAAAAGCTTTCAGCTTTTCACCATTCAGGATGATATTGGCAGTGGGTTTGTCATATATGGCTTTAATTATGTTGAGATAATTTCCCTCTATACCTAACTTATAGAGGGTCTTTGTCACGAATGAATGTTGAATTTTATCAAATGCTTTTTCAGCATCTATAGAAATGATCATATGGTCCTTGTGTTTCATTTTATTGACACGGTGTATCACATTCATTGATTTGCATATGTTGAACCAACCTTGCATCCCTGGGATGAATCCCACTTGATCATAGTGTATGATTTTGCACATGTGTTGCTGTATTCTGTTAGCTAGTATTTTACTGAGGGTTTTTATGTGTATATTCATCAAGGATATCATCCTGTAGTTTTCTTTTTTGGTTATATCTTTACCTGGTTTTGGTATCAGAGTGATGTTTGCTTCATAGAATGAGTTTGGGAGATT
>NW_007835961.1:0-741 GCF_000696425.1 Galeopterus variegatus
ACACTGAGGGTTGCGATCCATTGCTGGACACGAAAAAAGACAAAAAGGAAAAAAAAAAATTTACTGTACTATTGAAGTCAATGGCTGGATTTTTTGGGGGGTGGGGGGGACGGCTGGCCAGTGTGGAGATCTGAAACCATGCCCTTAGTATTATAAGGCTGTGCTCTAACCAACTGAGATAACTGGCCAGCCCTCAATGGCTATATTGAAATTGACAAGAAAAAAAATTATTGAAATGATCGTAGCTAAAGTTAAAGATAAAAATAGGAGATAAGTACACTTCAGTAGCTCTTGATTATATGAATCATTAATTATCCAAGGTAAATCTTGTCTGCTTCTTATGACATTATATCTTGCCCGAGGCTATGTAATAATTATTACTATTTCTGATGAATTATAATCTTTTAGATCATCAGAAATTAGGGAAAAAGTGTTTTTAGTACTTTTTCATTTCTCACAACAGAAAGCATACTTGACACAGCATGCAAAATGGAGATGATGCGTCATATTGATCTGAGAGTTGATGCTCTCTGACCCTTTTCAGAATGGCATGGCAGTACAGAATAAAGAAAAAATGACTTTAAAGACCTGTCCTAGACATGCATTTCTTATAGGCCAGCCACTTTTGAGGAGGTTAGTGACATGCATTTCTGAAATATTAATAGACTTACACTCACATTCTTTTTTTTTTTTTTTTCTTAAAGATGACCGGTAAGGGGATCTCAACCCTTGACTTGGTGT
>NW_007835962.1:0-741 GCF_000696425.1 Galeopterus variegatus
TATAATTAATCTTGGAGTGGATATTTTTGGATTGAATCTATTTGGGGATCTTTGGGCTTCCAGGAACTGAAAGTCTGTGTCTCTCCCTATACCTGGGAAGTTTTCTTTTATTTTTCCTTGAATATGTTTTCAATGACTTTTCTTTTCTCCTCCCCTTCTGGAATATCCATGATTCAGATGAGGTTGAGGTTGTCTGCTCGCTCTCTTAGATTGCAGACAAAAAAAAAAAAAAAAGGAAAAAAGAATTAAAAGAACATAGTAGATGATTTTGATTTGATTTCAGTTACTGACCAAATACTCTTTGCTGATTTCATATGCAGTGGCATTGAATTTTACCTTGTAGCAACTCACAGTTATTTATTTCTCTGGAGATTTGCACTTCAATTTCTTCTGGAAATTTTTTCTTCAAATTTATTTTTAAAGAACATTAATTTTTTCCAACAACCCACTAATTAGAAATTAACTGGTAAATAATTTACACAACCATACACATTATTTTTTGTTTCCTTTTTGTCTTTTTTACCGAACATTATTTTTGTTTTCTTTTTTGTCTTTTTTACCAACTGGCAACGGGATCGCAACCCTCGGTGTCACGCTTGCACCGCGCTCAGCCAGTGAGTGGGAACCAGTCTCCACATGGGATCCGAACCATCGGCGGGATCACCACCGTGCTCCCAAGCGGCGCACTCTCCAGTATGCCACCAGGCCAGCCCCAGCCATACACATTAAATCAAAATATAT
>NW_007835963.1:0-741 GCF_000696425.1 Galeopterus variegatus
TAAACTGAAATGGAAACATTGCATTCCATGTATTTCAAGAAGTACCTGGCAAAAGTCATCTGGGATAGCTTGGAAGACAGAAAAATCTGCTTAACGAACTTGAAGTATTGGGCAGGAAAGTATTGGGCAGAATATTGTTAGTGTAATCTAGTTATTACTAGCTGGATATGGTATTACAAGACAAAGTTGAGTTTAAAAGGGAAATGACCATTTCCCCAGTAGAATTGAGACAGAATATAGAAAACCCAGAAACTCCAGGACTTCTGAGTTTGAAAACTGAAATGTTTTATTTATGAAATCATTTTATCAGTCTCAGGGCAAAGACAAAATCAAAGGTATGGCTATCACACCCTTTGTTACAACTTCTAAAGGTACTGAAGCACTGCCTAACTATTCTCAGATGAGCAAAGTCATCCTAGAAAGATAAAAGGCATGATTCTACAGAGGTCTGATATACGCAAAGTAGCCAAAATTAAGTCTTAAGAGAGAGATATGTCTCAAAACACATTGTAGATTTAGCTTTTGGCATGTGGAGTTGACTGAAATCAAATACACAGGAAACACACAAAACTTTTTAAGCACCTGTATTGGTAAAATGACATCAACCTGAGACTGTATATGTTTGAGATGTAAAAAGACTTCAGGCCCTTACATTTCTATAAGCAGAAAGAAGGTTGAAAAGTTGCTGAGCCAGAAAGAAAGGTTTATTCTCTAAAGTTCTCTTCAGAGATAGTTATGCAT
>NW_007835964.1:0-741 GCF_000696425.1 Galeopterus variegatus
GGTGTGCGGCCTGTCCTGGTGGAGAGCCCTGCGTCCCCACCTCCTCTGACCTTCCCAGGTGGTGAGGCCTGGGTGCCGCCCACGCCAGTGTGAGGTGGCCTCTGCCTGAGCCTCCAAGGCCAATCTTCTGTGGCTTGTGGGTATTGGAAGACCCCTCTGTGTGCTCCAGAACCATCCCTTGAGGCTTATCTCCAGCTCGAGCAATTATTCTTCAGGTCATGATTTCTAGGCCTGTTTGTCATCTTGTTTTTTTCCCCATGGAATTTTTTTCCTCCATGTCCATGTCACTCTGAAGATTTGGTGGCCACGACTGGACACTGGCTGTGGTGAGAAGAGTGTGGAAGAGAAACCCAGAGTTGCGTTAATGTTTTCACATGTGATCCTAGACTTATTTCTACTGAGATATCATCAGTGAAACCACTACGAATTTTTTAACATAGGCTTTTACAAAATATTTTTAAATAGTCAAGATAGAATCAAGATAGCCAAGGTAAAAGAGATTTAAATGATGTTACCTGATGGGTTTCTGATGAAAGCTATCGATTGTTGTTGTTGTGTTAACATGACATAAATGTGCTACCTCTATTTTGAGATACAGCTATTTGGCCATATCCAAACGTGTGAGATATCAATGTAGTTAGTATTTGAATTTGGTATGATGATGGCTGTATGACTGCAATGTTGGTTTAGATTTTCCTCTCCTTAGGGCACCTGTGGTGGAGTCCTGAGAGGTACAGGGAA
>NW_007835965.1:0-741 GCF_000696425.1 Galeopterus variegatus
ATGCACTAACTCTACTCCCATGCAACTTGTTTACAAAGGATGTGCTGCACCACATCCAACTGGACCTGAGGTAAAGGGGCCTGACTAAACTACTCCATTTTCCTCACAATCCAGCCCTTCAGGGTCCCTTGTCGTATAATCTATGCATTCAGAATCTTCTGTGGTGTTCCCTTAGTGAGGATAAATTACCCTTAAATTCATATAACCTATTGTCTGTTCAATATGCCTTAAAGCTTGTCCTTAAGTCTTGTCCTATAGTTCTGTCCTTTCAACTATTAGCCGCACATGTCCAGTTAGTAGTCATCACAGGTGTGATTTTCCATGGGAATCCTGTAGTCATACTGATGGGAAGTTCAACGTATATTCAGTAGGCCAACATATTTATCACATGACTCTGGTGTGGTGCCTGCAGCCAGAACACTATGGTGGAAAGACAGAAGGGTTATTGGTACCAATAAGGGAAGTTCTCACCCCTCTGGTAAGATACCTGCCAGTTTGCCATCCTGAGAAAGGATGGTTGCAGGAATAGGTATCTTACCTGGTTCATGATACCATACTTTATCTGCTAACACTGTTGGATCTGTAGGCTCTACGTGCAGCAGTATAGGGGAACTCATAATTGGCCATAATCATAATACAAATATGCCCCTTGGAACAGAGCACTTATCTGTTCCAGGCCATATTACCTTTATTCAAGGAGGCCAGGTACTTGTGACCCAAGGTGAAACTTGCAAGCCTTCC
>NW_007835966.1:0-741 GCF_000696425.1 Galeopterus variegatus
AATTTCATTTATTTCTGCTGTGATCTTTGTTATTTCCTTCCTTCTACTGAATTTGGGCTTATTTTGGTTTTTTTCTCGATCCTTCCTTTAAAAGTATTTTATTTATTTTTATTTTAACATTTACTTGTACATATTTGTGGAGTATGTTGTCTTAATACATGCATGTAGTGCACAATGGTTCACTTAGGGTAGATAGCCCCCTTATTCCCTCCCCTCCTGGCCTCTGGTAACTACTATTTTACTCTCTTTCTATGAGAACCACTTTTTTTGGGAGGGGGGAGAATTCCACATATGAGTGAGATCGTATAGTATTTGTCTTTCTGTGCCTGACTTACTTCACTTAACAGGATAGTTTCCAATTCCATCTATGTTGCTGCAAATGATAGGATGTCATTTTTTAAATAGTTGAATAGTATTCCATTGTGTATATATGCTACAGTTTTCTTATTCATTCATCTGTTGTTGGGCATTTAGGTTGATTCCATCTCTTGACTATTTTACTTATGACTATTGTGAATAGCATTGTGATGAACATGGGAGTGCAGATGTCTTTTCACATATTGATTTCATTTCCTTTGGGTATATACCCAGTAATGGGATAGCTGGATCATAAAGTAGATCTACTTTTAGTTCTCCAAGGAACCTCCATACTGTTTTCCATAATGGATGTTCCAATTTAAATTTTCACCAACAAAGTAGGAGAGCTCCCTTTTCTCCAATCCTCACCAGGATTTGTTATTT
>NW_007835967.1:0-741 GCF_000696425.1 Galeopterus variegatus
ATTCATATGGAGCAACAAAAGACTCAGAATAGCCAAAGAAATCCTAAACAAAAAAATAAAGCCAGAAGCATAACACTACCTGATTTCAAATTATACTACAAAGCTATAGTAACCAAAATACCATGGTACTGGCATAAAAATAGACACTCAGACAAGTAGAACAGAGTAGAGAACCCAGAAATCAACCACAGACTTACAACCAATTGATACTAGACAACATCAACAAAAACATACATTGGGGAAAAGACTGCCTCTTCAGTAAGTAGTGCTGGGAAAATTGTGTATCCATATGCAGAAGAATGTCACTAGACCTGCACTTTAATCTCTTAATGGTGGCATGTCTCAGGGAAAACTTCTTTTGACTTTTTCTTGATATATCCTTTATGCCTTGGTATTTTATCCAGTCTTAAGTCTTTAAGTAGCCTTAAACATTGATGATTCACCTCTTTAACTCTCTCATTTGTTCCTTTCCTCTAATATCAAGGTCTATATATCATTTTAGTACCAAAGGTAGTTCTAGAGGAACAGAATTTTAAGCATAAGTTTTCTGAATTGTCTTTGGGGTTTCTGGACTTGGTCCTCCAATCAGATTAGATTTAAAAATGCTAATGACTCTATTTCCACTAGTGAAGAAAGCACTGATAATCCATGGTGTAAACTGTCTATAAAGATACACAAAATATCTGCACTGGATACTCCTAATCAACCTCTTATAGGACTAAAAAATATAACTCTGTATAC
>NW_007835968.1:0-741 GCF_000696425.1 Galeopterus variegatus
TAAAATGTAGGTGTGTTAAGCTTGGAATTGACACTTTTAAAATTGGATATATCTAGCTTTGGTATCCACCCCTACCCTCATGCCATTTTACCATACAGACCAGAAAGTTCCTGGGAAACCACTGCTTTAGACTCTTCCTCAGCAATGTCTCCTGTGCCCCTCCGGTTCATTCTCACTGCCTTTATCCATGCAGTCCCTCGTTACTTCTTTCTGGATTATCGTAATATCTTCCTGCCTGGCTTTTCCATTTCAGGGTCTCCCTCTCTGGTCTCTCCTTTAGTGTGCTAATTAAATTGAGCTTCCTGGAGCACAGCTGTGGTCCCCAAGGATAAAGCCTTAGCCCCTTACCCTGCCATGCAACATCCCCACAATCTGACCCACCCTTCTCTCTCTCTACCACTTTACACCCTGTGGACTCAGCCAGCCCTCAAGTTATTTCTAATTGGATTCTCCTTCCCATGTGTACTTTTATTCACACTATTTCCCACACCTTAAATGAATTTTCCTTAATCTTTACCTTTTAAAATATACACATCATTCAAATACTCAAATGCCATTTTGTCTAAAGCCTTAGTAATTTACCTCTTGTGTCCTGTGAATGCATATTTCTGTCTGTGTAGTACATAACCTATCATGTCTTATTATTGTGACCCTGTCACTCTGTGGTAGAGGCTTGGCTGTCATCAATTTTAATATTGTATATATATAATGGGCCGGCCCGGTGGCGCACTGCTACAGTGC
>NW_007835969.1:0-741 GCF_000696425.1 Galeopterus variegatus
TTGTTTCAGAAGTTGTAAAGTGAATTTTGCCTTTTGACATTCCTTACCACATTGGGAACAGGTTTTTGTCTGTGTGACATAAAAATCCATTTTTTTCCATATAGGTAATCAATTGCACTAGCAATTGTTGTCCATTTTATTCTTTTTCCATAGATATATAATGTCATCACTGTCCTATTTCAAGCTTTCATGCTTATATTTCTGAGGACTGTATTTCATTCAGTTGGTAAATATGTCTATTTTAGCATATTTTAACTATTGTTGAGTAGCAAACACATCGTATCTTAGTATCTTAAAACAACAACAATAACCCATTTCACAGGAGAAATTACAATTTTGAAAGCTTTCAGGGAACAGTTTCTCTCTCTCCCATGCAGCATTGCCAGGCATGCCTCGGGGACAGATTATCTGGTTCCAAGACGGTGCCCTCAGTGGCTGGAGAGCAGTGCTGGCTGTAGGCTGGGAGCAACCAGAACTGCTGTCCCAAGGCCTTATATGCCACCAAGTAGTTTCCTGAGCAAGCTTCTTGCATAGAGAATGGGACAAAGGGCATCTCTGTACCTTTTGGTGTAAATTGGTATGATTTTATTTTTAAAGTGTTTGTTATATGGAAATGCAAGTGATTTTTGTATGCTGATTATATATTCAGCCAACTTGCTATAATCTCATTAATATATTTTTTTTTTGTAGTTTCTGGTGATGTCTGTGTACATAATCCTATTTTCTGTGAACGATTAATTG
>NW_007835970.1:0-741 GCF_000696425.1 Galeopterus variegatus
TTTTTTTTTTGTCTTTTGTCTTTTTTCCGTGTCCGGCAACGGGATCGCAACCCTCAGTGTTGCCCCCGTACCGGACCAGGGACCGGCTACGGGATTGCAACCCTCGGCGTTGCCCCCATGCCTCGCTCAGCCAGTGAGCGGGAGCCGGTCTGTATGTGGGATCCGAACCCTCGGGCAGGAGCGCCAGCCGCGCTTCCCAAGCGGCGCACTATCCAGTGCGCCACCGGGCCGGCCCAGAAAGATAAATTCTGTATGTTCTCATCTACATGTGGAATCCGAAAAAAACTGAACTGAGAAGCAGAGAGTAAGATTGGTGGTTAGCAGGAGCTGGGGGTGGAGTGAGACATGAAGATATGTAAGTAAAAGGATAAAAAGTCTCAGTTAGATGGGAGGGATAAGTTTTTTTTTTTTTTTCTTTCTGCGGCAGAGTGTGGTGAGTATAGTTAGTAATTGTGTATTGTACATTTCAAAATTCCTAAGAAAGTTTCAAATGTTCTCACCACAAAGAATGACAAATATTTGAGGTGATTGATATGTTAATTAGCTTGATTTAATTACTCCACATCGTATTCATATATCATAACATCACTTTTACACCATAAATATATATAATTATAATTTGTCAATCTATAATAACATTTTTAAAATTGTTTTTAAGTGCTCTAGAACAATGATTTTCAACAGTACTTTAGCCTCGGAATAATCTGCACAAAAGAAATCTTATGCAGAAACCCCATTAGA
>NW_007835971.1:0-741 GCF_000696425.1 Galeopterus variegatus
CAGGAGGAGGAGGTAGAAGTTGAAACTTTATCCTGAGGGCAAAGGAGAGCCATTGAAGGTCTTAACTGATCTTGGAGGGCTTGCCTGGAGGAGGAGGCTGGGCAATGAGGACAGGGAGGGATCAAGAAAGATTCCAGATCTGAATTCAGCATGGCTCTTTCTGGGGGCTCAAAAGAGGAGGCTTCTGGTGAACTCACACAGTCAGGGAAGGCTTCCTGGAGGCAGTGACATTTTTGCTGGCTCTGAAGGGCTGGGGAGGCCAGGGAAGGAAGCATGTCAAGTGCGGATTGTATGAGTAAGCACAGGGAAGAAGCAGGGGACAGGTTCAGCGTCTAAGAAAATGGAGAAAGAAGACAGAGGTTCATAAAGAAGAGGAGGGCAAGGCAAGTTTGGACCTTATTCCATAAGCAGTAGGGAGCCATTGAAGGTTGGTGAGCTGGGACAGTTGTCATTGATGCTGGACTTTGGTAGAGTCCTCCTGGGATGCATGTGCAGGAGAGGGAAGAAAGTGTGAAGAGGGGCTTCCTGGTGGTGAATACGGAGGCTCTTTCCAAACTGAGATCTTCAGGCCTAGGCTGAGACCCTCAACTGGTCCAGGGAGGGAAGTACCCACAATCTCTCAACTCTGAGCCCAGGACCCATTAACAAAGACCTTGTGGTCCTTGGAATTTCCTTGCCCTACCTCCCTGAACCTTTCCCAGTGGCAGGATGGAAAAAGGGACCGTTGGCCTGGTCCTTGGT
>NW_007835972.1:0-741 GCF_000696425.1 Galeopterus variegatus
CTTAGAAAAACACAACTTGTCAATACTGACTGATAGTAAATTTAAAAATAGACTTAAAAAAAATCTGAGGTTCAATATTTATTTAAGAAATTAATTTTTTAAAAACCTATTTTATTGTGTGTATTTGAGGTTTACAACATAGTGATATGGGATACATATAGATAGTAAAATAGTTATTACAGTGAAGCAAATTCACATAGCCATCATCTCACATAGTTACTTTTTTTGTGATAAGAGCAGCTAAAATTTATTTATTTAAGAAAAATCCCTAATACACTACAATTTTACTAAATTGAGTCATCATGTTGTACATTATCTCTCCAGATTTATTCATCCTATATATCTGGATACAAAGAAATTGAATCTTACTACTTATGGGGATGAGGAGGAATAGGAACTTTGGAGAACCTCTTAGACCCTGGCTTCACTTTTTATATTACGGGATTTTTATTAGCCTAATGCCTGGATTCTCTCTCCATTCCTTTCAGGATTTATTTGTCCTGACAGAAGGAGGGATTACGTGGTAGAGGAGTTGGGAGAAGGGACTGGGCATACTCAACTCAGTTCAGTCTTCTCTGCCCTATCTGCAGATCTGACTCCCTGCAGAGAGTACGCCTTCTGGGCTCCACTTCCTCAATTCTGTTTCTCAATTCTTTTCCAATATGGGAAGAAAGTAAGAAAGCAACATTATTTTATCGATCCTGTAAACTTCCAACAAATTCTGAGCTCCACTTCCTTATC
>NW_007835973.1:0-741 GCF_000696425.1 Galeopterus variegatus
AGACCAAGCTCGTCGATCTAAGGAAACTCATCAGACCATTCTCTTCCATCTAAGTAAACTCTTCAGACAGTGCTAATTGATCTACGTAAATTCATCAGACCAAGCCCATCGATCTAAGTAAACTCATCAGACCAAGCTCATCGATCTACGTAAACTAATCACACCAAGCTCATTGATCTAAGTAATCTCATCAGACCAAGCAAATGGATCTAAGTAAACTCATCAAACCGAGCTCATCGATCTAAGTAACGTCATCAGACCATGCTCATCGACCTAAGTAAACTCATCAGACCAAGAACATTGATCTAAGTAAACACATCAGACGAAGCATATCGATCTAAGTAAACTCATCCGACCGAGCTCTTCGATCTAAGTAAACTCATTAGACCAAGCTCGTCGAAGACATGAAGGAAAATAAAGAGATTAAACTCATCGATCTACTTAAACTCATCAGACTGAGCTCATCGATATATGTAATCTCAACAGAGCAAGCTCATCGATGTAAGTAAACTCATCACACCGAACTCATCGATCTACGTAACGTCATCAGACCGAGCCCATCGATCTAAGTAAATGCATCAGACCAAGCTCATCTATCTAAGTAAACTCATCCAACCAAGATCGTCAATGTAAGTGAACTCATCAGAGCAAGCTAATCGATCAAAGTAAACTCATCAGAGCAAGCCCTTCAATCTAAGTAAACTCATCAGACCAAGACCATCAATCTAAGTAAACTCATCA
>NW_007835974.1:0-741 GCF_000696425.1 Galeopterus variegatus
AAAGTTGTGCATCCATCACCACAATCTAGTTGTAAAACATATTCATCACCTTAAAACGTTCTCTCATGCACATTTGTTGTCAATCCCTGCTGCCACCACCAGTCCTAGGCAACCAATGGTCTGCTTACTGTCTCTATAAATTTGCCTTTTTTGGATATTTCCTATAAATATGTAGTTTTTTTTGTCTGTGGCTTCTTTTACTTAGGAAAATGTCTTTGAATTCATCCGTATGTACCACGTACCAGTAGTTCCTTCCTTCCAATTGCTGAATTCCGCTGTATGGATATGCCACATTTTTAAAATCCATTCACCAGCTGATGATCATTTGTATAATTCCTTAAGTTTACATAACACTACGTGATTTATGTATTACTTTGATATACTTTGTCTCAATTGATCCTCATGAACATGGGAAGAAGTCAAGGCAGGTTGTTATTCTCATTTTATGATGATAGTAAGGATGATAATAGAGCTCTTGCTTACTATTACAGCACTGCTGTAAACATGTTATATGTATTAACTCATTTAATCCTTGCAATAACCTTAGGGGGAAAGAGCATCATCCCTTAGATTGGTAGACTGGTTCGATGAGGTTAAGTAACTTCCCCCAAATCTTTGCAGCCAATAGGAAGTGGCAAAACTGGTTTTTAAAACCAGGCAATCTGGCCCTAGTATTGAGGCCCAGAGAAGTCAGATGACTTGTTCAAGACCGTGGAAGTGTTTCTCTCTCTCTCTCTCTCT
>NW_007835975.1:0-741 GCF_000696425.1 Galeopterus variegatus
ATTATTCAGAAAAATACTTTTTGTCAAGGATATTTCAAATATTTTTTTAAAGTGAAGAAATTCAAATTTTAGCTTCTCTTGCATCCCAGTAAAAATTGGAGAAAATTTCGGATTGTATTTTGTCTTAAAAACATGAACATTAAACAAATTAGAAGTTGTGGAGTGCATATCTTAAATGAATATCCTAAAATATTAAAGTATCTTAAAAGAGATATTAAAAGAATATTGATGTGGTCTAGATCCCATGAGAATAAAATATGTATCATTAAGGAAAACATAACTAAACAGGAGAAATAAATATTTTGTGGTGTCTGGTGGTGATGTCTTGTTGTATAAATAGCTTTACTTATGCCTCAAATATATGCAAGCTAGCTAGCATTCTCTAAAATTTAGTCTGAATATTTAATGCTATTCCATATTTGTACACCTACATTTTGAGAAGAATTTAACAGCAAGGATTTATTACCTAAAATTAGAAATATTAGCACAATAATGTTTGGGGACAATAATTCAACATGCACTTTAATGGCACCTAAGTCTCAGAGACTGTGCTAGACTCTAGAGGATGGAGTTTCATAATCTTACAGATCTTTATTTCAACCCTAGATTTTATAATTATTCAATGTGTGACTTTGAACAAGTCACTTACACAAGGTACTTCAACAAGTTTGTGGAAAATAGAATTAAAAGATAATATGAATCTTTTCATGAACTTCTTGAAGTACCCTTGTATTTTTTTTT
>NW_007835976.1:0-741 GCF_000696425.1 Galeopterus variegatus
ATGCCTGTGAAGAGTGGAAGGGAAGGAGTCACAGAAGGCAGGAGAGTCTTCAGACTGTGATGCAGGTCCAATCCCTGTGAAGGAGAAGGGGAGGTGTAAGGAAAATACAGTAGTTTAGTCAGGCCCCCTTACCTCAGGTCCAGCTGGGTGTGGTGCAGCACATCCTTTGTAAACAAGTTGTGTGGGAGTAGAGTTAGTGCGCAAGCCTAATAGCAATAGGCTTGTTGCTGTTTTTGTGTGCTCTTTAGTGTGTGTGAAGCAGTGGCTCTGAACTGCTGGTCGGCAGAGCTCATGTGTAGAAATAAAGCCTATTATTTCTTCACCCACGGCTCCAAGGACCTTTTCCTGTTACCCAGCTTGCAGACCTGTGTGTGAAGGGTTTGTGAATGGACTCGAGGGGTCTGTGAAACCTAGCCCGAACTTTACAGGAAGGAAGGAGAATTAGGTAGGAAGAGCCTGAGATTGCAGTGTAGTTCTAGGAAGTTTGGCCAAGCCAATGGGGAATCCTCAAGCCAAAGTCGCCTGCTCAATGGAGGTTTCTGTCTTGCAAGAAAGGGCCAGCTTTCATACTCCTGCCATGGTGTCACTGGCTGGGAGCAGCCTGAGGGAAACATGGAGTGGGCCTGAGGATTGATCCAAAGGGAAGACAGCACAATTTTGCTTCACAGCAGGGGATTTGGGTGCCATATTTCCATGGCTGTCACAGTGCGCATGTAATGAATACGTATTTTGCAAGATCAG
>NW_007835977.1:0-741 GCF_000696425.1 Galeopterus variegatus
TAATTATCTTGTTTTGAGCTTCACATATTGCACACACGTATGGATATTCAACACTGTACCCTATGGATATGTACAATCAATTATGTTTCAATAAATAAAATAATAATAAAACAAACAAAAATATTTTTGCAAATATCCAGTACGTACAAATTAACCTTATCTTATTTAGATTCAGAAATATAAAAAATAAAGCCAAGATGAAATTATACCACTTCAGAGGGACAAAAAAAGAAAAAGAAAAAAGAAAAGAATATCAACTGTATTATTGTGGCATATTTATAAAATGGGATGAATAAACTAAACTGCACTTGATACACAATATTTGCAAGGGTGAAGTCAAACACAAAACCTATGTAATACATAATTCCACTTAAGTAAATACTGACCAAACTAATATATAAAAGCTGTACCAAATCTGTAGAACAGAGGTTACAGGCATTGGACAGCAACCTATTGGAAACTTCCATATTTGCGAGAAGGAAAGAGTAAGATAGGAGTCTCACATTCAGCCTTCTTCAGGGTAAATTTAGAATTACGGCAGAGGTTGTAGAGATCAAGCAACAAGTGCCAGTTTCATAATAAAGGAGAAACAGAAATCAGAATTTGAGTCGCTAAGGAGTCCCATGAATCTGTGCAGAAATTTACATCAAAATTTTAGCTGAATTCTGAGCAGTTCATGTACAAGGTGAGAAAATGTGATTCTAGCAATTTCCTGGAAGGAAACAGCTGCTGGATGGTAAA
>NW_007835978.1:0-741 GCF_000696425.1 Galeopterus variegatus
CCCCCCCCCCCGACAAACAAACAGCTGGTGTCTGAGACATAATTTACCTGGAAATGTGGAAACCCCCCCCCAACCAGCCTCAAGCATCAAAGTGGAAGAAATATTGCACCGTGGCGCTGGCGAGACCGAGGACACCCTCAGGGCTCCCTCCCTCTGAGGAGGCTGAAGCAGTCGGTTCTGGGGTCCTATTCAATGAGCCACACCCTTTACTGAGATGACATGGGCTTCCCGCTGGAGCCACAGCGGCTACTAAGACAGAGACTGAAATTATTGCTCAGAGGATGTAAAAGGAGAGACCAGAGCGCAGCCGTAGGTGACACTGGCAGCGTTTTCTATTTCCATGCATCCTCCAGTCACTCCTTTCCATGAATTCATAACCAGCGAATAACAGTGGAAGAATGTGGGGTTTGTTTTGTTTCCCGTCCGGTGTAGGCCTCTCACACTTCTGGTGAGCTGTGTTCGTCCCGAGAGGCGGTGGGTTGGAGGGACCGTACACACCCACCGAGGAGCCTGGCCTGTCTCACCTCTGGGCTGAGTGCCAACGCCACCACTAGCCTTTTCGGGGGCTTTTCAAGAGCCACTTACTTTTTTCACAGCCTTCCGAGGGCAGGGGACAGCGTGGAAAGGAAGGATTTCTGAAGTTTGCCGAGGGCAGTGCTCGCGTGGTCGTGTCTATGGTCACTGCGGAGACAGAGGCCTTGAGTCCTTTAATCTTCATCCTCAGTTTACAGTTCATTTCTT
>NW_007835979.1:0-741 GCF_000696425.1 Galeopterus variegatus
GTTGCAGACGAGACAGCAAAAGAATTCCTTAATTTGGAAGCTTTATTTACTTTTTTCCAGCATTCTTCCAGTGATATTATTATCTGGACAAGGCAGGTGGCAGTGTTTTGAAGAGTGGTTGGGAGGTAAGTTGGTTCTTTAGACTATTATTTTGGAGGATCTTGGCTATAAAGGATGGCAGAGAAATGGGGGGAAATATGTCATACAGTGAAGAACATGATTATGTGATGTGGGAAAGAAAACAGTGGAGATGAAAAGAATGAAATTTTAGGAGAGAGAGCAAAGTCCTGGTTTTGAAAAAGATGGAAAAGGATAGGATGAATAAAACACGTGGCAGATGGATGACAGCCGGGGGTTTGGGAAATGTTCAGAGGAAGATGGCAGGACTGGGTAGAGGGACTATAGACTTTTGTGATTTTAAATAAATTTAAACAATAAACTTCTCATGGACTCAATCTGTACCTGTGTGTGTTTGTGTGTTAATATATAATACTTAGTATTATGTGCAGAAACTAAAGGGTTAATAATAAAATTAAGGCAAAGTGGAGGAAAGGATGGGAGAGGACCTCTAATAACAAAATTAAGGCAAAGTGGAGGAAAGGATGGGAGAGGACCTGAGGATTTTGGCTGAAGTGATATTATGAGATCTCTGGGGTAGAAAAGAAAATGCAGCCATGAGAAGGGTTATGAAGAATGAGAAGGGAGGAGGAGGCTTTAAGGTCTCAGATTAAAGAGCAGTTC
>NW_007835980.1:0-741 GCF_000696425.1 Galeopterus variegatus
CCAAGTCAAGGGTTAAGATCCCCTTACCGGTCATCTTTTTGAAAAAAAAAAAAAAAAGAAAGCCATAAAAACATACATTGGGGAAAGGACAGCCTCTTCATCAAATGGTGCTGGTAAAACTGGATATCCACATGTAGAAGAAAGAAACTAGACCTTTATCTCTCATGATATACAAAAGTGTACTCAAAATAGATCAATGACTTAAATGTAAGACCTGAAACTACAAATCTTCTAGGAGAAAACATAGAGGAAGTGCTCTAGGACATAGGACTTGGCAAAGATTTTATGAGTAAGACCTCAAAAGCATAGGCAACAAAAGCAAAAATAAACAAATGGGATTTTATCAAACTGAAAAGCTTCTGCACAGCAATGAAACAATTATTAGAGCAAAGAGACAACTCCAGAATGGAAGAAAATATTTGCAAATTATGCATCCAACAAGGGGCTAATTTCCAGAATATACAAGGAACTCAAAGCAACTCAATTAAATAAATAAATAAATAAATAACCCAATTGAAAACTGGGCAAGGGAACTGAGTATACATTTCTAAAAGAAGACATACAAATAGCCAAGAGGATATGAAAAAAAATGCTAAACATCACTAATCAGGGAAACGCAAATAAAAACCACTTTGAGATATCATCTCACCCCAGTTAGACTAGCTGTTATCAAAAAAACAGAAAATAACAAATGCTGGCAAGGATGTGGAGAAAGGGGAATTTTATATGTTGCTGGTGGGA
>NW_007835981.1:0-741 GCF_000696425.1 Galeopterus variegatus
TTCTTTATCTCTGTAGGAGGCCGTAAAAAACAAATCGACAGGAGTTCAGCTGGGGTCTCTTTACTGTGCTCTGCTCTGCACCCCAGGAATGTTGTGGCGCTCCGGGTGTGTTCCGTCTTAACAAGGGCCGACAGGCAGGTGGAATTGCGGGAGAAGGACACTCTTAATTAGCATTTAAATTCACAGCCCCCCCCCTTTTTTTTTGCCAAATGTTTCTCCCCCGGGAATTTGGTGAAAAGCAGGCATTTAACAATTTAGGAAATGTGGAAGACTCCTCAAAGTAGGGGTTCGGAATCTTAATTCTCTTAGCGAGTTTGAAGGACCGGGGGCTTGAGGAAGCGTTAATGGGTTGGCTGGAAGGCACGTTCCGGCTGGGGTGTGCCCGCGGCCCAGACGATCAGAACGCCCCCCGCTTCCCTCCTCGCACCCCATCCCATTCTTATGGAGCCCCAGGAGACAAAGCCCAGGACATTGGTTGTCTTGTTCTTCCTGCCTGAGGACAGGTCAGCTCTTTCCTGATTTCTGGGCTGCACCAGGGCAAGGGCCTAAGAAAAGTTTTCAAAATGAGGCGGTGGGTATGTCTCGGGGAAATGGGGATGCATGATCCCGGCCCGAGAGCGCCTCCTCTCGGGCTGAATTGCCTCCTTCCCTTGCTGGCGGCTCACGGATCATGTTCCCGCGCATTTTGGGAGCTCTTTCCGGGAGGCAACGTCGGTTTTAGCTGCTGCTGAATGAGTTGTT
>NW_007835982.1:0-741 GCF_000696425.1 Galeopterus variegatus
AGGAAAAACTAAAGCATGTAAGGTACCCTTACAGGAGTATAAAAAATTTGGATATGCACACACATTTTACAAATAGATGCTAGACCTTCTTTCTATCTCTTTAACTGTCAGGTATAGAGGTTTTTGATTTGTTTTTAATCTACAAGCCATGAATTGCTTTGTGATTTAGAATATGCATACATAACACAAAAAACATGTACACACTCTCATACACATGTGAACACACACACATACAGACAATACACACATACACACCTCCACACTCACACATGCACATGTGCGCACATACATACACACACTTACACACGCACTTTTAAACACATAAATAAAACAAGTTTCTTCAAGTAGCATTTACTGTAAGTCTGTACAATGTACTTTGTTATTTTCCATTCTTTCTATTGTATTTAATTTTTTTAGAAATTCTGGTCATTGTTCCTTGAGTTGATTTCACAAGTGCAGTTTGATTTCATAAACTGAAGTATGAAAAACAACTGGTCTACTAGAAGAGGCAGAGGACAAAAGAGCCTGGGGGTAACAGCTGCACAATAACCTCTTGTTAGGATGTATTTTTATAGGAAGAACTGGAAATTAATGGGGGAATATAAAATAACTTTTCACACTAATTCTTTGCCCAGTGGCTTCTTCGGCAAAACAAGATATGTCCAGTATCTTTTGATTTCTGTTATTTGATTCTCTGCCAGTGATGTGTCTGCTAATTTTGAGCTGCTCTGATAACACAGT
>NW_007835983.1:0-741 GCF_000696425.1 Galeopterus variegatus
TAATTAAAAAAATATATTAATTAAGCACTTATTAAGAACCTACTGTTCAGTCTCACTGACTATCAGGAACATGCCTTGAGTGAAAGTGAGATTGATTTAGCTCGCTGCAGCAAAGGAGAATGCCCCTGAGGAACTGTGGGGGCTCTTGGTAAGAGAGTTAGAAGGGGTTTCTAATAGGATTTGGGCTTATGTTGGATGATGTCTATGCTATAACTGGATACCACAGACGGGGTATTTATAAACCATAGAAATTTATTGCTCACAGTTCTGGAGGCTGTGAAATCCAGGATCAGGGTGCCAGCAGATTTGGTGTCTGGTGGGGACTGTTTCTCATAGCCATGTCTTCTGGCTGTGCCCTTACATGGTGGAAAGAGCACTTGAGTCACTGTGGGCCTCTTCTATAAGGGCACTCTTCTCCAAGAGTGCTCTGTACTAATGATCTAATCACCTCTCAAAAGGCCCCTTCTCCTCATACCATCTCCTTCGAGGTTAGGATTCAACATATGAATTTTGGGAGAGACACAAACATTCAGACCATAGCACATGATTCTAAGGAGGGTTTAAGAAAACGGGACAGTTTTGGATTGGATGTTGTCTAGATGCTGGGGTATCCAAATAATTTTTCTCTAACAGGTAGAAAGACTAAATCAAGGCTGGATGTACAATTGGTAAAGAAGCAGCTGCCACTTGTTAGTCAGAAGGGGGCCATGGTTAGTCCTTTGAGTTGGTGCCAAGTGGCCT
>NW_007835984.1:0-741 GCF_000696425.1 Galeopterus variegatus
GGAAGTAGGACTGGCAAAGACTTTATGAATAAGACCCCAAAAGCACAAGCAACAACAAAAAAATAAACAAATGGTACTATATCAAGTTAAAAAGCTTCTGCAAAGGAAACAATCAACAAAGGATAAAGACAACCTACAGAATGGGAGAAAATATTTGCAAACTATACATCTGACAAGGGATTAGTATCCAGAATATATGAAGAACTCAGACAACTATACAATAGAAAAACAAATAATTAATAAAAAAAAAATGGGCAAAGGAGATGAATAGACTCTTTTCAAAGGAAGACATACAAATGACCTACTGGTATATGATAAAAATGCTCAACATCACTAGTCATCAGAGAAATGCAAACTCACCCCAGTTAGATTAGCCATTATTAAAAAGAACAAGAACAACAAATGTTAGCAAGGATGCAGGGAAAGGGGAGCTCTTCTACACTGTCGGTGGGATTGTAAATTAGTTCAGCCATTATGGAAAACAGTATGGAGGTTCCTCAAACAACTACACATAGAACTACCATATGATCCAGCAATCCCACTAGTAGGTGTATATCCAAAGGAATGGAAATAATCATGTCAAAGTGATACCTGCACTCCCATGTTCACTGCAACTCTATTTACAGTAGCCAAAATATGGAACCAACTTAAATGTCCATTGATGGACAACTGGATAAGGCAAATGTGGTATATATACACAATGGAATACTACTCAGCCATAAAAAAGAATGAAATTTTGCC
>NW_007835985.1:0-741 GCF_000696425.1 Galeopterus variegatus
AGCTAGTTTGCAGGAATGAACTGGGGAATAAGACAGCTGGGAGGAGCCCTCCAGGGGACAGAACAAATCTCCAACATGAACCTCAGGAATTGTTCTCCCAAAGGAGTCACAATTTGATTGAACTGGTTTACAGAGCAATTTATGCCTTAGGGAATTGTTGAAAACAATAGAATAATTAGCAGGCATTTAGTAGAGTTGAACAGCTGGGAGAAATCAGGGAAAGAAAGAGAACGCTAGCAATACCTCTGTCACCCCAGGCGACTGTGGACACACCCAAATGTGCACCTCCCTGAGAGGCAACATCAGAGGATTAACGTTGGGGGGCTGGGAGAGGAGGAATAGACTTCACTAAAATCCAATCAGTCACTAAAAAATAAACAAGCAGATAACAACAACAAAAAACCTTGGAGGAAGATATCTGTGCCCAGAGCTGCTACAATATATTATTTAAAATGTCCAGTTTCCAATAAAACATTATGAGGCATATAAAGAAACAGTATGACCCATTCATCAGAGAAAAAGAAGGCAGTAGAAATTGCTTGTGAGATGTCATATTTAACAGCAAAAGACTTCAACATAGCCATTATGTAAATATATTCACAGAACAAAAGGAAACCGTGATTAAAAAAGTAAAGGAAGGTAGGATGACAGTGTTGTATCAAATAGAGAATACGAGTAAAGAAATAGAAATTATAAAAGAGAACCAAATGGAACTGTTGAAAAGTACATAACTAACATAAA
>NW_007835986.1:0-741 GCF_000696425.1 Galeopterus variegatus
ACATTTGTACACAATCAAGCTCTGAGTTCAGTGTGCACAGGGGGGAAGCTGCACAGAAGAGGGGCGTGAGGTGCTCAGTGACTTCCACCTTAATGCCAGGGACCCATCCTGGGAAATTTGTGAAAGTTTCCCACTTTCTGATAGTATTTTCAAAGTCTCTCTCTCTCTCTTTTTTTTTTTTTTCAGCACAGAGGTAAGTTTTCAGATCAGTTTTTCAAAAATAAGTTACACCTGATAGTTTTCATACTATGGAAGTCAATGAACACATGTATTGAGATGACATTTTCTGAGATCTGGATGATTCCCTGCTAAATTTTTTGAGAGACTTATTGGTTTCTTTCACTCATTTTAGTTCAGGATGGTAATTTTTTTTTTTTTAATTCGCCAAAATTTTATTTTTATTTATTTATTTTTTTTTATTATTTTTATTTTGTCAATATACAATGTAGTTGATTATTGTGTCCCATCACCGAAACCTCCCTCCCTCCTCCCTCTCCCCGCTCCCACCCAGGTGTGTCCCCTCCATTTTCTTGTTGTAAGAACTTCAAAAAAAAATTGTGGTTGTTATATCTTCCTCTCCCCGCCCCCCGATTATTTGTTTTGTTGTTGTTGTTGTTGTTTGTTTGTTTTTTTGGGTGTGTTTGAGAGTGTGTGTGTGTGTGTGTGTGTGTGTGTGTGTTTGTATGTGGGTGAATTAGTTTGTTTGTTTTTCTTTTTTTTTTTAGCTCCCACCAATGAGTG
>NW_007835987.1:0-741 GCF_000696425.1 Galeopterus variegatus
TGCCACGTTGGGGATCAAATTTCCACATGAGTTTTGGAGGGGACAACACATCCAAACTCCACCAATCCCTAACCAATGTAAACTAAATTCCAAGTTAGTTTCCAATTATATGGTACATTCCTTGGATAAATACCAATTTTTTAAAATCCATATTGGTTCTAGGAAAAAATAAATCAATTTCTGAAATTTCAGCTAAACAAAGGACGCGTAGGGAAAAAACCCTAGTGCGGCAATCATTTTCACTTACGATAGAGTGTAGTCAGAAGTCATGTATTTACTCTTTACGCAGTGTTTGGTGTTTGGCATTTTCTATGACACAATGCCTTTCTGCTAGCACAGGTGTCGAGAGCTGAGAAGAGCCACTTTACAATTCCTTAGATCAGCATTTTTTGGAGTATGGTCTGGTTTACACAAGTTCATGGCATGCTGCCTGGGGCAGGGGAGTGAAAGAGAGTGGGGGATGGAGGAAAGGATTCCATGATGTAAATTTTTGAGAAACTCCATTTCTTATACTCCCTTTACTATGCTTATTAGCATATACAAGCTAAATCTATTAGCTTCTTCCACCTAGCATATCACAAACCTATTTGGTCATGTGAGACCTTTTATGCCCTAGCCCCATACCTATTAAATTACAGTTCACCTTGGAAATTGTTGCCTTGAGCGTCTGGCGTGGCACTGCCAAAGCATCATTAGAATAGAATGCCAAACCAAGACGCATCCAGGCAGTCTGGAAACCTA
>NW_007835988.1:0-741 GCF_000696425.1 Galeopterus variegatus
GTCATCTGCAAATGTGGAAATTTTATTTTGCACTATTTCTATCATAATCCCCAGCAGTAGCATGTCCATACTCAGAAGTTTCAACTTATCTCTAACTTCAGACATGAAGGCTGACCCCTGGGTTTTAACTCTGACCAGTCACTCTTAGGCTCAGCCTTAGGATGCCCTGGCCTCTCCTGCTAGAGGTCTGACATACCATGGGATTGTCATAACCTTGAATTTTAGCCTCCTTTTTAAAGGCAAATGTGTAAGGAAAAAACAATATTATGAAAACCTCCTTTGGCATAAGAAGTTTAGCCAGAAAAATCACAAAGGCCAATAGAACTACTATGTTTAAAAGACCTTCATACTCCAGGGAACAGAGACCTAGGTAAAAATATAGTTGGTTTTTAAAGTTACAGGTGTAGAGAAGAGAACAACAAGATAGCTCACGTTGTTCTCACGCATTAATTATAGTTGTTCTCATGCATTAATTATAAGCAGGAAAAAAATCAAAACAACCCAAGTAACTTTTGAACACAGTACTTTGGCTATCCTCAGGCTACAGACCACAAAAAAAAAAAAAAAAGAAAGAAAAATCAAACCAAAACTAAAAAATCCATCTAAACACATACTGAGTTTTATTAAGTATGTTTATCTTTCTGTTGAGGCATGGGACAGCAATTGGGAAACACACTTTCTGTGTATTCTAGGATTACTTATTACGGCTAACGGAGGCCAGAAAAGGGCAGGCTAGAGCAT
>NW_007835989.1:0-741 GCF_000696425.1 Galeopterus variegatus
CTATAATGTGTGTTTTGTTTTAAAATAGTTATTGATTCACAGGTATTTGCAGAAAAATATATAGGGCAATCCCATGTACACTTCATTCAGTTTTCCCCAGTGATAACATCTTGTGTCGCTGTAGTACAATGTCGTAAGTGATGTACATGGACAAAACAAAGCAAAGCAAATGGTTGCTTTTTCAAGCCAAAGACTTCACTTGGGTTCCAGTGTTGAATTCTAGCAAATTGGGCTAGACCCTTACACTGTGTCTGCCAGTATGATTTAGAATCAAGGCAGACCATTGAAAGTTGGCATTAGTGCATGTTCCCCAGTTTAACATGCACTCATTTGTGTGTGCGTGGTGTGTTTTGAGGGACACTTGAATTGGTAGTTTGGATTCTTGATTTTAATCCTTATATTCTGAGGTCAAACTTGTATTATATAAGAGAGTGTTCTACAGTAAGGGACTGATAGTTTTTTTCTTGCAGTTTTGGATTATCCTATTATTTATTTATTTATTTATTTTCCTTTTTGTCTTTTTTGGTGACCGGTAACGGGATCGCAACCCTCGGTGTCGCGCCCGCACCGCACTCAACCAGTGAGCGGACTGGTCTCTATATGGGATCCGAACCCTTGGAGGGAGCGCCACCACACTCCCAAGCACCGCACTCTCCCGAGTACGCCACCGCACCGGCCCAGATTATCCTATTATTTTGAGTTAATATTCTGGCAGATAAAAAAATGAAATATCTAAGCTAG
>NW_007835990.1:0-741 GCF_000696425.1 Galeopterus variegatus
ATTCATGAGGGATCTGCCCCCATGACTCAAAACAGCTTCCAACAGTGCCACATTGAAAATCAGAATTACACCTGAGTATTGGGGAGTCAACACTTCCAAACCATCAAGGGCCAAAGGATGATAATATCTGTTTATTACAAGAGTATTTTCACAAAGTTAGCCAAAACTTTAACAAAAAAAAAAAAAATGCCTGGGATAGCTTTATCATAGAGTCCTTCACCACAACAATGCTCCTGCTCATTTCTCTCATCAAACAAGGGCAATTTTGCAAGAGTTTCAGTGGGAAATTATTAGGTATCCATCCTACAGTCCTGATTTGGCTCCTTCTGACTTATTTTTTCTTACTCTCATAAAATCTTTAAAGAGCACCCATATTTCTTCAATTAATAATGTAAAAAATACTGCATTGACATGTTAAATTCCCAGGACCCTCAGTTCTTGGATGGACTAAGCAGCTGGCATCATCACTTACTAAAGTGTCTTGAATTTGATGGAGCTTAAGTTGAGAAGTAATGTTTAAATTATTTTTTATGTTTTAATTCCATTTTTTAAAAAACTTTTGAAGCTTGAATTGTATAGTGTTAAGAGGGTGGGAAATCCTATTTTGGTAATCAAAAGCTGGAGCCTTGGGAAAGCGATTAGATTGTAGGACCATGCCACAGTGAATGGATTAAAAATGGTGGCCAGGAGTGTGGTTCTGAGGGCTTTAAAAGAAGAGAGTCTCTCTTTCTCTCTGCTCTC
>NW_007835991.1:0-741 GCF_000696425.1 Galeopterus variegatus
ACCATCACCCTTGTCCTCCCAGTACATCCCAGGGGAGCTGATGGACACCAGGAACAGAAAAGAGGAAACCACCAAAAGATTTCAACTACAAGAGGGGAATAAAAGTACAGCATAAGCACAGACTGAATTATTGTGGACCCCTTGTCTGATGACTCAACAGTTACTCAATTGCTAATGAGACAGCATGCAGCAGTGAACATTTGGGCAGTTTCCACAGCATTTTGATCTCAGTAATAGTTGAGGAATCCCAATTTATAGAATATTGATGTATCACTAAAAACTAAGAATTATTAATGTGTCCACGCTCCTGGAAAATACCCGGATAAGAGTTTTAATTTGTTATATGCATCAGATAAGACATGTTTGAAAATGCTCAAGAAAGAAGTATGCCTTACCTTAGAAATGTTGTGATATAGAAAACAATCTCCGGTTATTACCCCACATGTGACCACAAGAGGGGGCACATGCACAACTTGATCCCAGAAGTGGTTTTGTATGAGACTTTGGAAATAATGGCCAAGAGTCCAGAAAGATTGGGGTATTGTTGTTGTTGTTGTTGTTGTTGTTGTTGTTGTTGTTGTTGTTGTTGTTGTTGTTAGTCTATTATAAGTACTACTTCTTTATTCTATTTTGGTGCTTACCTTTTTCATCCAGAAGTAATTTCACAGCTCCTTCTCTTCTCCATTCTTCCAACAGACTCCATGCCTATAAGGCGAGTAAAACCTATGGAGACTCAAATGG
>NW_007835992.1:0-741 GCF_000696425.1 Galeopterus variegatus
CTTATGTTTATTATGTTACAAGTGTATTTTATGGGGGGAAAGGTGGGGTCAGTCACATGGGGAAGTTAATATAGCTATTTTTTTGAATTGTCTCTTAACAGTAGATCCTTCATTTTTTGAAATAATTTCCCTAAAGGTTTTTTCTTCATAGGCATTCAGGTTAACCTTAGTTCCCATCCCTAAAAGGTGTAGATGGAACTGCTAAAATGTATTTAGTTTATGAATAAGTTAACAGTAATTATCTTACCAACTTCCTAGGGCTCCGGTCATGGCCGGTGTCATTTTTGTTCCATTTTTTTTGGACCGGTAAGGGGATTGCAACCGTTGGCATGGTGTGGTCTGCACCACGCTCAGCCAGTGAGCGCACCAGCCATCCCTGTATAGGATCCTAACCCGCGGCCTCAGCACTACCAGCGCTGCACTCTCCTTAGTGAGGCACAGGGCCGGCCCTATAAGCCTCTTTTTAACCCACATATTCAGGGTCGAATTAACAACCCTTGGCAGAAATAGTATCAGAGTTAATATCAGAGTCTAGCATTTTCTAGATCTGTACAAGTCATTAGAAATAAAGTTCCCCTTTTTTAGATAGCCATATTCATTTTACAGTGATTAAGAAATTTATTTAAATTGATTTTGTATCCCTTCACCGAAAGCTTCCAGAAGGAGAAAAGATCATTGGGCATGTACTTTCTTTTGTGTTAGGATTTGTTCAGTAAACAGTTATCTATTACATATAATATT
>NW_007835993.1:0-741 GCF_000696425.1 Galeopterus variegatus
TGCGCGCACTGCCCTCCAGAGGCGGCCGGAAGTTGCACGGGGGATCGCAGGTAGCCGTGAGCGCGGGATCCGGGAGGCTGCGGACTGCGGCGGAGCCGGTAAGTAGGAGCCGCCCGGGCTGCGGGCTGTCCCCCGGTCTGCGCCTCGGCAGCGCCGTCTTCCTGGGGCGGGCTACCGCGGACGGCAGTCCGGGCACGGGGTCGCAGGACCGCGCTTTTGGGAAGACGCGCTGAGGATGTGGTCGCGGTGGCCGCGGTGCTCCTCCGCGCGGCCGCCCCCGCACCCAGCCTGGGAGGGACATCTCGTTCTATTCTGTGCAGCCGAGAGCGGCGGAGGAGCCCTTGAGGGAGATGGCGACGGCGGACGAAGCACAGCTCCTGCCAGGGCGCCCGGGAGCACGGACGGGGAAGAGCAGGGCCCAGGGACTCCGCCTCCCAGGCAGCCCCGCACCTGCCCGCACCGCCCCCTGGACGAGGCCGGAGGGAGCATGGAGGATCACAGGAAGAGCTCGGGAGCGTCCGTGAGCGCGGGAGCCGGGCGGCTGAGGACTGCGGGCTGCAGCGGAGCCGGTAAGTAGGAGCCGCGCTGGCTGCGGGCTGCCCCCCGGTCTGCGCCTCGGCAGCGCCGTCTTCCCGGGGTGGGCGACCATGGGGTCCGGCAGTCTGGGCGCGGGGGCGCAGGACTGCGCTTCTGCGAAGACGCGCTGCGATCGTGGCCCCGGTGCCCCTCTGCGCGGCCGCC
>NW_007835994.1:0-741 GCF_000696425.1 Galeopterus variegatus
ATCCAGTCTGGGGCATATGTATGTTGGGAAGGGTTCTTTTTCACCCCAGTCAAACTCCCTAGAAGACCAATAAAGGGAGATGAAATAATGAATTTAGTTTTGGGCACCTTAGCTTCAGGTGCCTTTAGGGCATCTCCACTAGTTGTTCAATACATTAGCAGGTTAAACAAATTAAAACATCGCCTGAGAGGAGTGAGCCTTTAGACGGCTTCTGGATGGTAACATTCCCCCTCATTATCCTTGATGGTTTCTGGGATCTATCCCACTGTCCAGGGACGGTCTGCAGTAAACATTGCTCCTTACAATTCCTTTACACTTTTTCATTCATATTCTCCCCTTCTTCCTTCCCTCTGTGAATTTTTTACCAGGGAGCAATTTATTCTCTACATTTTCAAGCCTTGATGTCACAGCTTTATCTTTAGCAGCAAGAGTAGCATGTTAAGAAATCTAATGAGTTCCAGTTTGATTTCACCACTTACTGTGACTGCGAGCAAGTCGCTTTACCTTTCTGAATCTCAGCATCTGCCTCTGAAAAACAAGGATAAACACTGCGGCGATTTCACAGGGCTGATGTGAAGATTAATGCATGCATGCAAACGGTTTCGTACAGAGCCTGGAACAGTGTAAGCGGTCAATAAATACCACCTATTATTATCACCAGTGCTGTGCCCTCATCGCCTCCCAACTAGGACGTCAGGGAGTGTTGCCGCAAGAGCGGAGGAGCCTCCTCCGAGCCGCTCC
>NW_007835995.1:0-741 GCF_000696425.1 Galeopterus variegatus
CTCTATCACATCTCTCTGCTTTCCCCCAGTCCTGCAGTGACTCTATCCTGAATATAGCACTTATCATTTCCTTACTTTTAATCCTCATGATTTGACACATATGTTTGTGTCCTTAAACAATATGTTGTTTAGTTTTGCATGCTTTTGAAATGTAATCATATTGAATTTCCTGTCCTAGGACTTGTGTTTTTTCATTTAACACTATATCCCTATGTCATTCATATCATTCTATGTAGCTGTAGTTACTTTCCATACTTGTATTATATTTCATCATGTGATTATACCATTATTCATTTACTTTTTCTCCTGTCAATGGCATTTGTTTCTTTTTGTTTGTTTGTTTTCCATTTTGGGTTTCTAATATGGGCAGTACTTTTGTGAACTTTTTTTATATAGTTGATTTTTATTATTTATAGTAGTTTTATTCTATAAAGTTGACAAGAACACTGAATTAGAGAATAGTAAATCATTGCCCCTAAAGGAAATGCAGGGTTCAATTCCTATGAACCTTGGGTCACAATATTTTCATCAACCAATCAATACATACATTTGTTTTTTGTGTGTTTCTGTTTAAATACACTGTCTTAATAGGTTCTGTGTTGGTATAACAGAATTCCTGGCACTGGGTAATTTATAAAGAAAAGAGGTTTATTTGGCTCATGATTCTGTTGGCTGGAAAGTCCAAGATTGGGCAGGTGCATCTGGTTAGGGCTTCAGACTGCTTCCATTCATGTGCAGAGA
>NW_007835996.1:0-741 GCF_000696425.1 Galeopterus variegatus
TTCTCCTGCAGTGCTTGGGCTAGAATCCCCAAATCCAGGTGTTGTCAGGGTTGATTCCTTCAGGAGGTTCTGATGGAGAATCCGTTCCATGCCTCTCTGCCAGCTTCTGGTGGTTGCTGGTGAGGTGGCTTAAGTCCAGGCAACGCTGGTCTCTGCCTCCGTCTTCGCATGGCCTTCCTGTGTGTGTGTGTCTGTGTCTCTGCTTTCTCTTCTTATAAGGACACCAGTCATACAGAATCAGGGTCCACCTGAATCCAATATGACCTCATCTTGACTTGATTACATATGTAACCTATTTCCAAATAAGGTCACATTCACAGGCACTGAGGGTCAAGACTTTTCAACATAACTTTTTGGGGAACACAATTCAACCCAGAAAAATCACCATATAGACATGAAGCAAAACAGAAAAGCCAGCAGTCACCAATCATTTTAAACATCTATTAAAAATAGTAAAATACTATCTCTTTCCCAGAGTTTTTATACTATTAAGAAAGGCTTGTCTAAAATTAGTAGATTTAAAAGGTCACAAAAAATAATTTCTATTATGAGAATCTAACATTAAGTTTTAAATGTATTTACATTACACCATTTTTGGATGTGAACTTATTGTGAGCCCTTCGTTGAATTACTGCATTTTCTTTATTAGCAATGTTCCTGTTATTTTTTAAAATACGTAAGGGAGAAGGATAAACTTCATGAGCATAGAACTCTGTAACTAAGTGTAAATGAAGAGTTTAA
>NW_007835997.1:0-741 GCF_000696425.1 Galeopterus variegatus
GGTATTTTTCCCTCTGTGCCTGGCTTATTTCACTCAACATAATTTTCTCCAAGCTCATTCAAGTTGCTGCAAATTTCAGAATTTCACTCTTTTGATGGCAGAGTAGTATTCCATGGTGTATATATACAACATTTTCTTTATCCAGTCATCCGCCAATGGACATTAGGTTGGTTCTATATCTTGGCTATTGTGAACAGAGCTGCAATAAGTATGGGAGAGCAGGTATCCCTTCAACATCATGATTTCTATTCCTTTGCATATATACCCAGAAGAGGGATTTCAGGATCATACAGTGGTTCTATCTGTAGTTGTTTGAGAAACCTCCATACTGTTTTTCATAGTGGCTTTACTAACTTATAGTCCCACCAACAGTGTAGAAGAGTTCTCCTTTCTCTGCATCCTTGCCAACATTTGTTATTCTCTGTCTTTTTTGATAATAGCCAGTCTACCTGGGGTGAGGTGATGTTGCAATGTGGTTTTAATTTACATTTCCTGGATGATTAGTGATGTTGAGCATTTTTTTAAGTACCTGTTAGCCATTGGCATGTCTTTCTTAAAAAAAAAAAATGTCTTTTCAGTTCCTTTGCCCATTTTTTAATTGGTTTATTTGCTTGTCTGTTTTGTTTTTGTTTTGTTTTTACTGAATAGTTGCTTGATTTCTTTTATATTCTAGATATTAATCCCTTATTGGATGTATAGTTTGCAAATATTTTCTTCCATTGTGTAGGTTGTCTTTTCACT
>NW_007835998.1:0-741 GCF_000696425.1 Galeopterus variegatus
TCCCCCCCCCCTAAATTACTCCTGTTAGTCTTCTAATCATTTCTCTAACTTTTTGGTATTTTATGATTTTGACCTTTTCTAATCACTAAACCTTTCCATATAATTAATTGTTTAAAAACCTCAGAGACATTCCTATGCCCTAACATGTCTTCTATTAATTCATTCAATCAGTAAAAATTTATTTAGTGTCTAGTATGTTCCTAGTGTTTTGTTAGGCCTTAAATAGGTAGAGAATAATCACATTAGTGAGAGTTTTATTTCATTCTTCCTACTATAGATACTCATAAACACACAATATGCCCCATTGAGTATGGTTCAACTGAATATATGCATCTAACATACTATTCAGTATATCTGATAGCACACCCCCCAAAACAAACAACAACAACAACAACAACAACAAAAACAGAGGCCAGAACTCATCATTCAGCTGCAAATTGCTGGTGGCTGGTGTCTTTGACATTTTTGGGTATGAGAATTATAGAAACCACATTATATACTTGCATGGATATTTTCAAGTACAAGACATATACGTAAAAGAAACCATGAATGTTTTTTTGTGCAACCATCATTTTACTTCATCAGCTTGGGGTGCAATTCAAGGTCACATATCTTTACTATTTCACTTAAAATATTGGACATTGCATCTATCTATTTTAAGATTGTTCTGCTTTACTCCCCAGTTTCTCCCCTTCTGTAATAAGTTTAAGAAACACCCCAAAATTTTCATCATATTGAATA
>NW_007835999.1:0-741 GCF_000696425.1 Galeopterus variegatus
CTGCTTGATTTCTGAGTAGATTTTTCCATTTTGGGTTTGCAGAAAATCATAATGATAAGAAGAATAAAGACAGACAAGAGCCACTGGCCTCCAGGTAACTCAATGATGAAGGGGCTGATAACGGAAAGATGAAATCTAGAGAGGATTTCAGAAGCAAGGGATCAATAGGTCGAAGGTCTCAGTTCTAGGAAAAAACAAACTGTTGGTTGCAACTATTTCTTTCGTTTATTATATAATGATGTGTCCTTTTAAAAATAGTGTTTGTGGACAGCCACCAAACAAATAAAGTAAAAAATAAAAACAGTGTTTGTTCTCTTTGCAGTTCTTGTATTGGTTCCCATTTCTTGGTAATTTCTCAAGTTTATTTAACTAGTTAATCTGACCTAAAAGTAAACTAACCTGGGATCCCTGGTATTTGCATTTTAAAAACCAGTGTGGTTAAAAACCAAAGTGAGATGCCTCTCCAGGATCTGTACAGTTGTCCCGAAGTATGTTGGTAGATGTTTCATAGCCAGAGAATTACCTTGAAAACTATATTCGAACCATATCAAATATTTAGAGAGGTCTAAAAGCTGCAAATGCCCTAGGAGGTTTTGTTGTCTCAGGAGCCAATATTCAACGGACCACTTCTTAAATAGAATTTACACACAGCATTTTGAAGCCAGTATTATAGGTCTGTGTGTCCTGTGTGTCATAAGTGTATTTTAGAGTATTTGTTGAGTCTACTTCCTCATCCACATG
>NW_007836000.1:0-741 GCF_000696425.1 Galeopterus variegatus
TAGAATAACTTTTTCTGATTGTTATCTCAATAAATCAACATTCTGGTACAGATTGTGCAGACATTTTTCATTAGTTTATGTTACCATATATTCAATGGATTAATAAATCATGACCTTATTTGTTTCTATAACAAAATGTAACAAGGAAACCAGACATCAGATAAATGTTTGTTGAATGAACAAATCTTAACGTGATCCATCTTTGTGGCACTCAACTTGCGTTTTATAAGTAGATGAAGTCAGTGATGAGAACCATAATGTGCAAGGGATAGTGCTCACTAAAGATGAAAGACGAATGAGATTTGGTCCTTGTTCTTGGGGTTGGGGGAAAACATGCACACAAATAACTGTAATACAAAGCAGAATGTGACAAGTACCAAGCATTACAAAATCACATCAGGTTTCTGGGGAAGATGAAATTATAGCTGGTTGGGAGAACTGAAAAGGCTTCATGAAGGAGTTCACTCCTGGGATGCATCTTAGGGGACGACTAGAAATTCACTGGACAGAACTGAGGGGTGACCATCCAGAAAGAAAGAACACTAAGAACAAAAGCATGCAGGTAGAAGGAAACACTCAGGAGCCACATGTAGTCAGTTTGGTCTGTATCATGTGGTACATGAGAAAAAGTCCTTGAATGGTGAATTGGAACTTTTTTGTAATTCAATAGTCATTGAGCAAATAGTGGTAGTTTTGAAACAAGATAGCAACATGAAGATTAGTACGGAAGCAATGTGTAAA
>NW_007836001.1:0-741 GCF_000696425.1 Galeopterus variegatus
TGGTTGTCACAGAGAGGCTACAGTGTTCTTCTCTTGAACATAAACAATTTCACAGAGTGTCAACATAAGACAAGGCCACCCTTTGACATGCTGGTTTAAGCCCCAAACAAGATGACTTTGTAGACATTATGCAGAAATGAAAAAGTGTCTTTTTTATTTATTTATTTATTGAAAAAGTATTCTTAATCCTAACTAATATGAGTGCCTGCTGGGTTTTTTTTTTCCATCTTCTTCTTTACCAATCATAGCTTTCATGTCAGTTCATTCCTCCTATCCTTTTGCTAAGAATTAAGATACCCAATCATAAAACTGACAATCAGCCAACAGCAAGACAAAAAACCAAATATATAAATAATCATTTGATATATGATTTAAAAGACTAAGTTAAAGCAATAGTACTAGAAGTACAGCCATTATTACTGCTATTATTACTACTACAACTAACCATGTGCTAGACAATTTACCTACATTATCTCTTTAATGTGCACAATTTATGAAATAAGTATAGTTATCTCATTTTACAGATTAGAAGAAGTGAGGCTTGTAAAAGTAAATAACTAGCCCAAGATCTTTCTGCTAAAAATTAAGTAGTGGGACTGAGATTGAAAATTCACAAGCAAAGATGTTATTCACTCAGCTGAAAGCAGTGAGTAGGACGGACGTTCTTGCAGGGATGCCTATTGAAAATTGTCTGACCAGAGGATGTGCTTATTGGAAATTTTCATAAGGAGCATATGTGCC
>NW_007836002.1:0-741 GCF_000696425.1 Galeopterus variegatus
AATTTCTCAGTTAGATCCTGACTATATAAAGATGAATTCTTCTCTTCAGTAACTTCATAGTCTAATAACAGAAATGGGAAATTCTAAGAAGTCACTCTTGATGTAGACACTTTAAAAAGGCTCTTATAAAGGGATTTTTATACGTTGTATGTATGAAGATTTTATATAGAGGTATGTATATTAGTAGGTCTCTATGTAGGGATGGCATACCTCTCGTTAGATCCAGAGGAATGAAAAGATACTTGGTCCTTCAAGGAACATTATTAACAGAAGCATAGGTTTTATTTTTGAAAAGATACATAAAAACACTGGAGAAACATTGTGAACTTTTTATATTTAATGATGCTAGGGAATTTAGATTTTATCCAGCAACCTCTCTCAAAGGATGCTTTCAGGCACCCATTACACGTAATGAATTATCCTCTCTCTTGTGCATCTAGAATGGTGATTTCTAGGTACCTTTCTTGAGAGAATTGAGAAATAGTCACTTGAACCATTTTCTGTAGGGTAGACAATTGAGGTTTGACACCTTAAAGCAGGAATTATCAGTATGAGAATTACTATGGAACATGGACTTTACCGGAGTGTCAATGGGCATCGGAAATTGGAGTAAAAAAGAGATAAAAGCCTGATCCACAACAGAGGCATTAGTCATTCTAAAGGAAGGAATAATTTAAGAAACATTTCATAGGTGTACTGAGTGAGACTGATTCATGGATTTGATGTTGAGTATGAAAGAAA
>NW_007836003.1:0-741 GCF_000696425.1 Galeopterus variegatus
TAACTCCTTCCTCTCTGCTCCCTCTCTCCCTCCTTCCCTCCCTTTTTCCCTTTCTTCCTTCTTTCTTTCCTACCTTCCTTCATTCCTCCCTTTCCTTCTGTAGTGGATTGAATTATGTCCCCTCAAAACTCATTGATTCTTGTATTGCATCCCCCAAGTTTTATGTATTTGAATCTTAGCCCCCACTGTGTGGCTGTTAAGAGGGTGGTAAATCCTATTATGGTAATTGAAAGGTGGAGCCTTGAAGAGATGATTAGATTGTAGGACCATGCAGTAGTGAATGGATTAAAAATGGTGGTCCGGGGTGTGGTTCTGAGGGCTTTAAAAGGAGAGGAGAGTCTGTTTCTCTCTCTCTCCGCTCTCTCTGCTTCCACCATTTTGCAATGTGAGATCCAGCTGTCACTGCATTCACCACCAAAAAAAGCCTTCACCAAACATGTTCCCTGGACTTTGGACTTTCTAGCCTCAGAAACTGTAAGCAATAAATTTCATTTTCTTATTAATCACCCAGTTCTGTGTATTTTGTTATAAGCAACAGAAATGGACTAATACACCTTCCCTTCCCATTTTCCTTTCTTCGCCTTTCCTCCCTCTCTTGTTTCCTTACTCTCTTTCTTCCTTCTTTAAAATGTACCTTCTGTCTATTTGTTTCATTTGACACCTTTATTCCATTCTAAGCTACTAAGTGCACTTGTACTTTTGCTGCATATAATGCCTTGTTTTTTGTGATTATGGTTCTTG
>NW_007836004.1:0-741 GCF_000696425.1 Galeopterus variegatus
CCAATCTAGCAACATATAAATGTTATTACATGTAATGACCAATTTATTAGAATTAACAAACGAGTTAAAGAAGGTCAGAAGATAAAATGTCACATATATATATATTTCTATATAATAGTGTTAAAAAATGTAAAAATAAAATGAAAACAATTTCATTGACAACAGAACATCAAAAAGAATAAAATAATAAGGAATAAATTTTTAAAAAGAAATAAAATCTTATACACTGGAAGCTACAAAATATTAAGAGAATTTTTTTTTTCTAATTTAAATATTTGGGGTCACATCGGAGTTTCATGGTGTGGAACTCATCACTATTATAATGGAAATTTTTCCCAAATTGATCCAATGCAATATCTTTAAAAATTCCAGCTTGCTTTTTTTTTTTTTTTTTTTTTTTTTTTTTTCAGATAGGCAAGATAATCTTATATAGAAAGAAAAGGAAGCCAGGATAATCAAGAGAAGAACAAGGTTGTAGTTTTTATACTTTCTAATTAAAAAATGTATTACTGGCATAAAGATAGGCATATAGATTTAACTAATGACAGTAACACTAGAGAAATAAGCCTTTACATTTATGATCAATTGATTTCTGACAAAGATGCTAAGGCAATTAAATGGGACAAATCCACAGCAAAAAGATAAATTGACACTCCTACCTTATACTATACTAAATTGTAACTAAAAATGGATCATATTCCAAAATACAAGATCTAAAACTGTAAAATTCTTAGAACCAAA
>NW_007836005.1:0-741 GCF_000696425.1 Galeopterus variegatus
ATTGTACCACCTAAGGTCAAGGACTCTTTAGGTATATGGTCTTCCTAATCTTTCTTTCTTCTTAAACATTCTTTTTATAGTTAATATTATTTACAAACCTCATTCTATTTGAAAACAAAAAAAAATCATAAAGTGAAATATTCAGAACTATCTCATTAAAGTTATTTTATTTTATGTATTTATTTCTTGTTTAACATTTATTTGTACTTATTTGTGGGGAACAGTGTGTTGTTTCAGTATGTGCATATACTGCACAGTGATTCACTCAGGGTAGATAGCCAAGTTTGGTACACATTAGTCCACCATTTGTCCTTTCCCACATTAAAGTTAATACAAGGAATACTGGTACACTTCTGTTTGTGTGCTTTTTATCTAGGCAGCACTCTCAGCAAAATGCAAAAAAAAAAAAAGTTGGAAAATAATTCATTTTCCATTACCTTTAAAATTTACTAGTATAGCTTAAGGGTCTTTTCATTGTATTGTAAATATGAAATATTGGATTTATAATAAAAAGGTTTAAAATAAGACAAATTTGCAAAGTTTTAATAAAGGACTGTCTAAATTCTGACTTTTAGGTCTTAAGAGAATTTTCCTACAATCTTTCTTCCTTTTTTTTTAAGAAAAGGGTTTCCTTTGGGAGGGGTTGGGTTGTCATTTCAGATGTCAAACATTCTTTATGTATATTAATTCATTTCAATCAAGATCTGCAAACTGTTGGTGAGAAGGTCCACCAAAATTAAA
>NW_007836006.1:0-741 GCF_000696425.1 Galeopterus variegatus
ATGAGTTTGTAACACAAAGCTACAGGTACAGTTTCTGGGGTACAAAAGCAAATGTCAGTAAGCCGATTTGCTGTTGCCTGGACTATTGTTTTCTATTCACAATGGTTATTTGGAATGGCAGTTTGAACTGCTCTCCAATACAGGATGGTCAGCATAGTCATGGTTTCACATGACTCATGTGAATAGACAACAGGAATAACTCCTTCCATAAAGACTCACCCAGTTCCTTAAGAATTTTCCAGAAAGAAAGAGCTTCAGTGAATGGCCCAGGGGAACTTATATACTGCCTGTTCAACAAACTTGCTGGATTGAGAAGATTAAACTTTTGATCTGTAAAGTGTCTACACTTAAACTCTACTGGAACTAAAGATAGAAATTTGCTAATCCTCTGGAGCTGGACAAGGGCTGAATGAGATTAGATCTCAGGGGTTCTCTCACATCACTCTGCCCGTCTTCTCTGACTGTTCTGTAAGTGTAAAAACAATAGATGCTATAAAAATTGGAGGCAGAATGGTAAAAAAAAAAAATGCTTCAGTCATACATGGATTTATAAGTGTTTTTTGGTGATGGTCTGTTGTGTTTTTTTTCTTTCTAGGACCATTAAGTGAATGAAGGCTGATTAAGACATCCACTTAAAACCAGCATCATTGGGTCACCAATTTTACTTTCTTTCAGAAAGTAATTGTTAGAAATGGATTCCTAATCCCACAGTATTTTCTAATTTACTTTTCTAAATGAGAG
>NW_007836007.1:0-741 GCF_000696425.1 Galeopterus variegatus
CGACACTGAGGGTTGCGATCTGTTGCCAGTCATGAAAAAAGACAAAAAGGAAAAAAAAAAAGTAATTCTTTTACATTAGTAAAAGAAAGTAATTCTTTTATGTTAGTAAAAGAATTTTGGGGGGTTTGTCTTTGACAGTGACCCAATGGGGTTAATAATCAAACCTTAAAGAGAAAGGGAGAAACAATTTTTGGAGTTCTTATAGAACAGCAATGTTCAGTAGAACTTTCTGCAATGATGGAAATGTTCAATATCTGTGCTGTCCAGTACGGGAGTCAATAGGCACATTAGGCTGTTGAGCCCTTGAAATGTGGCTCATGCAACTGAGGAACAAAGTTTTAATCGCATTATCTTTAACTTACATTTGCATTTAGAGAGCCATGTGTGATTAGTGGCTATACCACTGGGCAGAGCAGGTAGAGAGAGAGTCTTGAGGGGTAAACTTGGCCAACAAAGATCACAGAGTTTCTCACATAGAGAACATGCAGCTGCTGCCTTTGATGAAGGTCATGAGGCCAGCTGCCCTGGAATAGTAGGGGTGCCTTAGAGCAGCGGTTGGTGAAGGGTGTTCCTGGGGCCAGTAGCAGCAGCATAACTTGGGAACTTGTTAGACATGCAGAATCTCAGGCCCCACCCAGACCTCCTGAATCAGCAACTTTGGGGCAGGACCCATCAATCTGTATTGTAACAAGCCTTCCAGGTGATTCTGATGCACAGGAAAGTTTAAGAACCACTGACTTA
>NW_007836008.1:0-741 GCF_000696425.1 Galeopterus variegatus
ATAACTTGTTTCTTATTTGTCTCTCCAAACTGGGATATGTGCTTCATGAGGACTGAAATATTTTTTGTCTCTTTTGTTTCCTGCTTAACCCCCACCTCCTAGAAAACTACTTGGCAGATAGTAGGCATTCAATAAATATGTGTTGAATGAATAAATTTAACATTAAGTGAAAAAGCGGATAAAATTATATGTGCATTCTGATTATTCTAATTTTATAAAGCTAAATGTATGTGCATATATGAGTCTGCATATGTCTTGGATGGTAAACTTATTTCATCTTGAAACACAAAGTATAAAAGGGGTATAAAATAGCCATTTTTAAAAAAAATTAGGTGATTTTATTTGAATTTAAATCCAACATGATAATCAGTGAGATTTAGCATAAAGCTAGAGCTCTGTGTGTGTGTGTTTGTGTGTGTGTAATAATGCTATGTCGATCATGTCTGGCCCTTTTTTTCTGTGTTGTAGCAGTCAAGTCTTTTCACTTTTCTTTGTCTGTGTTGTGTCTTCTATAGTCTCAGCTACCACCATTTTCTCTCACTTGAACTCCCACAAAGCCTTTAGACAAATCTCCCTGTGGTCACCCCTGATCCTACAATTCACCTTTCACATAGCTTCTATAATTTAAAACTGTAAAATTGATCCTGCCCTTCTCATATTAAAAACTCTCAGTGGCTTTCTGTCACACCCAGAATAGAATCCCAACTCCTGATTTACTGTGGACTGAAGACTGTCCAACTT
>NW_007836009.1:0-741 GCF_000696425.1 Galeopterus variegatus
TCTATTTTTTAAATCACCCTTCTAAATTATCATGATCTCAATTCCCTTATGTTCTCATTCCCGGGCCCCTGGGGAAGAAACATTCTCTGCTGGTGGTGTACTGATCCCCAGATAGAAAGCATAAGCTGAAGAAGAAAAAAATCACACCACACAGAGGCATTTAAAGCTTCTTCTGTGATGTAATTTACAACACTTCCACTCATTTTGCATTATTCAATTCTAGTCAAATTGGAATTATCCTCTCTCTATCTACAGGGAAGCATGACTAAGATGAAGAGAGAACTAATCATGATGAACAAACAAAACAATGTGTCTGTCATAGACCCTAAACTCATGCCATCCACAGAAAATGAATTGCAAATGACCCAGAGAGAAAAATACAAAGAATCCTTGAATAAAATATAGAAGAGTGGTTTTTTGAACTCAAGAGTAGATAAATAATCTTTAAAAATTTTAAAATAATTAGGAAAGTAGTATATTTAACTAAGTTAAAATTCAAACTTCTTATCAAAGGGCTTAGTAAGTAAAAGCTAAAGCCAAAATGCACATATATTTTCATGGTATCTTCCTGATAAAGGCATAATATTCGTTAAATACAAGAAATTTTCTAATAAATAAGAAGAAAGACAAATAATTTAAAGGAAGTTTGGTAAAATGGCATATAAAAGCATTTTGTAAATAAAAAAGCAGTAATATATTAAAATGTGCCTTACCTCAATAATTGGAAATGTTCAAGTTACG
>NW_007836010.1:0-741 GCF_000696425.1 Galeopterus variegatus
TTGTTTTAATTGTTGTGCAGAAGCTTTTTAGTTTGATATAATCCCATTTATTTATTTTTTCCTTTTCTCGCCTTTGCTTTTGGGATCTTATTCATAAAGTCTTTGCCCAGTCCTACTTCCGGAAGTTTCCCATATGTTTTCCTTTAGTAATTTTACGGTTTGGGGTCTTGTATTTAAGTCTTTAACCCATTTTTAGTTGATTTTGGTATATGGTGAAAATTGCAGGTCTTATTTCATTCTTCTGCATATAGAAGTCCAATTTTCCCAGCATCATTTACTGAAGAGGTAGTCTTTTCCTCAATGTATGTTCTTCTTGCCTTTGTCAAAAAATCAGTTGGCTGTATGTGGGTTGATTCCTAGGTTTTCTACTCTGTTCCACTGATCCAAGCGTCTGTTTTTATGCTAGTACCATGCTGTTTTGGTTACAATAGCTTTGTAATATAACTTGAAGTTGGGTAGTGTTATGCCTCCAGTGTAATTTTTTTTTCACTCGGGATTGCTTTGGCTATTCGGGGTCTTTTGTTGTTTCACATGAATGTTTGGATTGCTTTTTCTATTTCTATGAAGAATGCCATTGGTATTTTGTCGGGGATTGCACTGAATTTGTAGATTGCTTTGGGTAGAATGGAAATTTTTACTATTAATTCTTCCCATCCAAGACCATGGTATGTCTTTACACTTTTTTGTGCCCTCTTTAATTTCTTTCTGTATTGTTTTGTAGTTCTCATTGTAGAGATTTTT
>NW_007836011.1:0-741 GCF_000696425.1 Galeopterus variegatus
CGTCTCTGCCTATCAGCATACAGGTTATCAGGATCAGGGGTGACAGATAACACACTATTCTGCCATAAGTGAAGTATAATAACTCAAACAGAGCTTATTATCACTTTTAAATAATTTGTTAGCCTAAAACTTTAGAAAGGCCTAACATTAAGACAGTCAGAACCTACTAGGTAGGGGCCGACCCCGTGGCGCACTCGGGAGAGTGCGGCGCTGGGAGCGCAGCAACACTCCAGCCGCGGGTTTGGATCCTATATAGGGATGGCCTGGCCAGTGCGCTCACTGGCTGAGCGCGGTGCAGCTGGTCACAAAAAAGACAAAAAAAAAACCTACCAGGTATCAACAGAAAATAACAAACACAGCACGCATATTGTTGATGTTGATAATTTGGTGCTTTTGTTGAGGTTCTTGAGGATGCAAGAGCCAGTCCCAGGCACAGAGCCAATCCCAGGCACACCTGAGCAGGCTGAGGGCAGGAGCCTGACCCGGGGGTGGGGGAGGGGGAGGAGAGAGGGAGGGGTATGTCTGATGCAGGGTGGACCGATGTGCGTGATTTGCAGACTCTCCACACGTGTAGACCCTACCTGAGGATAATGCAGCAACCATAGGAAAATCTGCTCAGTGAGATGTTGTTTTGAAGCCCTAGCATTTGTTATATTTTACTTTGTTAATACTACATTGTCAAAAAAAAAAGTCTTTATTCAGCCCTTCAGCTGAATTTGGACAATGGCTTCTGTGTGCACA
>NW_007836012.1:0-741 GCF_000696425.1 Galeopterus variegatus
GAGTAGGACTAGGATATTTATGCATAAACATGAAGTAATTGTATCAGAAATGTGAAGAAAGAATTCAAAGTCCATGAAGAGAGTGATATCAATAATGGTCCCTAGCTAACTGATATGACATCTTCCCAGACTGAGTTGTTCAGACATGATGCATGAGGTAGAAAAAGACTAATAATGAACGAGTACTACATATTAGAATGATGAGTTATAATTTCTATGTCCTAACTAATCTTGTAAAGAAAAACATTGTACTTACAATTTATAATCTTATTGAATTCAACTTTATTTTCAATATTGTAGTCAGAAGAGAGAATAGTTTATTTCAAAATACCATAATCTAGTGCAAAATCAATGTTGGAAAATTTGCTAACATGTTACGATATTAGAATAAAATGTGTACATGTAAACAAGTCATGCATATAATAAGCTGTTAGTTGAAGGAAGACTAGATTAGCAACATCTTAAGTTTAACTAGATATGTAGTCGTATAGGACAGATTTCCCTAAGCTTCGGCCAATATGATAAAATCCAATTCCATTAAGACCTAAGTAAGAAGTAGTCTTACCACAAAAGTAAATTCAATCATTTAACTTATGATACATAAGGTAATTAGTCAAAGTCATGATCAGAAATGTTGTTCAACTAAGGAGTTCTTTGGCCCACGGCATAAGATTTCTCTTTATCCTGGTTAGAAATACAACAAAGTGCCTGACTACAGCAGGATTAAAATTTATGAAACCA
>NW_007836013.1:0-741 GCF_000696425.1 Galeopterus variegatus
GTCAACAAAAGTGGCCAAGTCTTTTCCCTTTGCAGACCCATCATTAGGAACAGGGTGGGACAGGGGGAGGAACCCAAGACCACACAAACTGAAGTGATTACCATTTAATGTCAGAGATGGCAGGGAACACCCCAGTAAGAACAGTCCAAAGCTCTCCTTTACAGCCTGACTCAAACTCACCACCTCCGGGCAGCATTCTTTTCTCTGTCTGCTCCCCCTGCCCCAGGCCATCTGGAATTACAGTGATGTGTGTGGATATGGTTCAGCTCTCCTACGAAAGCACAGGCCCTTTAGGGGGACCGTCCAGGCCTTCCTCAAGTTTGTAACACCCATGATGCCTGTCACAGGGCCCTCTGCACAAGGTAGGTGTTTGATAAATGTTTATCAAATGAATCAAAGGGCTCTGGAATCATTGTCACCATTAATGGTGTGACTCTTCTACCTGCCTAGGGCTTGACTGTCTACAAAGGGCCTTCCTCTCCCCTCTTCCTTTCTCTCTTTGGATCCTCATGATGGCCTCCCGTGAGGTTTCTGCTCTTGTGGCTTAGTGTGATTCTGCTGTGCTGCTGGGGACAATGAGGGATTTCACCCTTCAGGTGAGACTGTGCCCCCGCCCCCACATACAGGGAGTGACTTGGCCCCTTGCTGGCCTCCTGGTCCACGTGCCACAGCTAGACTGGGCTGTGGGTGCTCACCGAGGACAAACAGCCACGCAGGACAGCCATCTCCCTACAGGCGGGG
>NW_007836014.1:0-741 GCF_000696425.1 Galeopterus variegatus
TTTTAAGATAAATAACTAAGGCAGAAACTTGAGCAGACAGTCCACAGTAAAGAAGGGAATATTTATCAGGCACATTTTATACTGAATATTTTAGAGACCCTGTTGTCTTTGTTTGGATTTATCCAATAATGCAGCATTTGGGACAAGGATGCATGCAGATGTTTATATTGACTAGTGACATTAAGGAACCAAATAAAAAATTGGAAAAAATGTAAGAAAGAAAGATGGAAAGTTGTTCTAAGGAACATAATTGGAATGTTTGCACTATGGGCCATTGGGGCTCAGTCCCACTAGAGATTCTATGAGGGACTCTGTAAAATGCATATCAACCTGAGATATAAAAGAGAGTAACATTTGCTTACCCTGAGAATATCAACTGCCCCATGGTTACAAATGCACACATGCATCACCTTGGCTGAAATAGGCTTCAACAGTCATCTGATGTAGCTGTAGCAGAGGAGCTCTGCTCAGAAAGAAAGAAATGTGTCATATATCTATGGCAAGGTGCCATCACGCTGGAGACAAAAACATACGGTAAAATTTGTGATGGAAGAACCTGATAGAGGCCACCTCCCCTTGTACCACTCAATATCTCTTGTGCCCTACATTAAATCCAATATCCCATAGACTTAAGCACCAGACCCAAGCCTTACAAAAACTTAATGTAAAATTATAATTGAACAAGTTAAAATACTCAGAGGTAAGACTGGTTCCTAGGCCTTACCTGATACCTGTCATCTC
>NW_007836015.1:0-741 GCF_000696425.1 Galeopterus variegatus
AAAAAAAAAAAAAAGAAGTTACATAATGATAAACCTTGATATGCATCTATTTTTATACATTATGTTGGGTATTTTTACATGATCTTTATTCAGTATAGTATCCTATCCATTACATATTAAGAAGGAGATATTGAGAATAGATTCTGGCTTTGGTTTGGGACAGAATGGATCATAGTATAAGTGCATTGCCTTTTTATCTTTTGTAGCTGGGTCTTAGATTAATAATTCGAGAAAATACTGGCATATTAAACATTAGAGTTTTTGTGGTGGCCAATAAAAATACTAAAGGAAGATTGCTTACTGTTCAGTTTTCTACTCGGTGAAACTTTTGGAACTTTTTAAACCATGTGCATGTTTTACTTTTAGAATTAAACTGTGAAACAATATATAGAAATAAAAGTGTATGTGCTCTATGACCTAGAAATCCTACTTTTAGGAAACTTATTCCAGAAGCATTCTTTATTCAACTGTTTACTGAAGCAATATTTGTAATGAAAAATTGTCAATCAATAGGCAAATGATTAAATAAATTGTGGTACTTTCATGCTATGTCCTGTATAGTTGGAATCATCTTAGTTTCTCTCTCCAGCTTCCTGCCTTGGCCCAAGAAATAGGAATATTTACCCTTTAAGAAGTAGGAGACAATAGTTTCCACACTTTTCTCCAACTCCCAGTGACATGTGGAAATATGAGAGGAGTAGTGACTTTTCTGATTGATGAGACCAGAAAAGACTGAACAAG
>NW_007836016.1:0-741 GCF_000696425.1 Galeopterus variegatus
CTTTTTAATTCTTCCTGAATAATTCAGTCCCAAAATTCATCAGAGGAGTCTGAGTAAGGTAGGTGCCTATGTTGTGTATGTGTCTGGTGTGTGTATGGGTTGGACATCCAGGAAGACCACAGTGGCCTAGCATAAGATATCAGAGACTGAAAGGAATAAAGAATTTTTATGTAAAAGGTAACAGTCATAATAAGAGATCTGTTAGATCATGGAAGATTGGTCAAATAGGTTAATAAATTGAGGCTAATAGGAAAGAAGGGAAATAAAAATAATTCTGTAATATTAGATTAGAATTAGAAGTACCGGTATGAATTTGTGCATATTGATAGAGACATGTAAGTATGTTGGTGATGCATGTATGTGCATACAAACTCATACATACATATGTATATCTCAGCTTGTCCACTAAGAGGGCATATAAATAATGATGCTCAGTAGCTTTGAGCATTCCCAGAACCCAGATTTTGGTTTCTAAATAGCATTTTCAACTAAAATAACTTTGATTCAAGGGATGGAGCAGGAAAAACACAAAATAGGCTTGCAATACCTCATTTGTCAGAAAGTAAGGAAGTGATCAGAGAATGATGAGGACACCAAAATATCTTAACAAACTCCCACTCTGGAACAATTTGAACATCAAATTAAATAGTGATTGTCACAGATAATAATCCATTAAATAACACAGAAATTCTTTAGCTTATACTGATATAAATAAATAAATAGATATATAAATGGGGGAAA
>NW_007836017.1:0-741 GCF_000696425.1 Galeopterus variegatus
AGAGAGGAGACCCAAATAATAAAAGTTAGAAATGAAAAAAGAGACATTACAATCAATACTAGAGAAATACAAAGAAGCATTAGAGGCTATTATAAACAACTAACTATACAACAACAAATTTGAAAACCTAAAGGAAATGGATAAATTTTTGGATACATACAGACTGCCAAGACTGAACCAAGAAGAAACAGAATAGACCAAAAGCAAGCAATGAGATTGAAACTGTAATCAGCAGTCTCCCAACAAAGAAAAGCCCAGGACTGGATGGCTTTACTGCTGAACTCTACCAGACCTTTCCAATTCTCTTCAAACTATTCCAAAAATTTGAAACAGAGGACAATTTCCAAAACTCATTCTGTGAGGCCAGCATCACCATGATACCAAAACCAGACAAAGATACAACAAAAAGAGAAAATTACAGGCCAATATGTCTGGAGAACATAGAGGCAAAAATCCTGAACAAAACATTAGTAATCAGAATACAGCAACACATGCAAGTCAACATATGCAAGTCAGTAAATGTGATGGTTCAACATATGCAAGTCAGTAAATGTAATACACCAAATTAACAAAATCAAGGACAAAAACCGTATGATTATCTCACTACATGAAGAAAAATCATTGCACAAAATTCAACATACCTTCATGATAAAGACTCTTAGCAAATTAGGTATAGAGGGAAAATATCTCAACACACTAAAAGCCATACGTGACAAATCCACTGCCGATGTCATCCTGAAT
>NW_007836018.1:0-741 GCF_000696425.1 Galeopterus variegatus
GGAAAAATAAAAAGAAAGCAGAGACACAGGATCTCTGTCTTTACTCTCCACTATGTGAGGACACAACAAAAAGACAGCAATCTGTAAACAAGAAAGCTGGCCTTCAACAGATCCCAGGTCTGCCAACATCTTGACCTTGGACTTCCCCACCTCCAGAACTGTGAGAAATAAATATTTGTTATTTAAGCCATAAAAAGAAAAGAAAAAAAAGAAATACCAAAGGAAGTTGTTCTGGCTGAAAGCAAATGAACTCAAATGGTAATTTGAATCCACACACAAAAAAACAAAGAGCAACAGTAAAGGTAATTGTGATAATAAGAAATATATATTTGGTCTTTATCCCCGGTCTCTGGCACAGAGCTTCTCAGACCCTTGTAATTTCTGGTGTCATAAGAATGTCATTTTTAATTGTAAATGAGAAAACTAGTGGCTAAAAGCCCCTAGATAGCTTCAGGATGGGGCTGGTTGCCAGAGGAAACAATCGTGTGACTAGAGGGTTGGAACTTTTAGTTCCACTCCCTGACCTCTGGGGAGAAGAGAGGAGCTGGAAATTTAGTTAATCATCAATGGTCAATGATGAAATCAATCATGCCTACATAATGAAGCCTCCATAAAAATCCCAAACATTGGTGTGCAGAGATCTTCTAGGTTGAAGAACACATTCACGTACTGCTGGGAGGGTGACACACCCCAACTGCAAGGGGACAGAAGCTCTTGTGGTCTGGACTCTTCTGGGCCTTG
>NW_007836019.1:0-741 GCF_000696425.1 Galeopterus variegatus
AGTACAATCCATAAGAAGAAAAATTGATAAATTGTACCTTCTTAAAATTATTTTTGCTCTGTGAAAGACACCCTGTTAAGGGGATGAAAAGACAAGCTACAGACTGGACAAAATACCTGAAAACCATATATCTGAAAAGGACTAGTAACACAAACAGTCCAATTAGAAAGTATGCAAAAGACTTAGGCAGTTGTTTCACTGAAGAGGATATACAGATGGCAAATAAGCACAAGAAAAGAAATTCAGCATCATTAACCGCTAGAGAAATGCAAATTAAAACCACAATGAGATATCACTACACACCTATCAGAATGACTAAAATGAAATACAATGACAGCACCAAACACTGGTAAGGACACGAAGGGAGAAACCAGATCACTCATACATTGCTGGTAGGAATATAAAATGGTACACCCACTCTGGAAAAGAGTTTAGCAGTTTCTTAGAAAACTGAACACACAACTGCCATACAATCCAGCAATTACACTCTTGGATACTTATCCCCAAAAAATGAAAACATGTTCACACAAAAACCTACACATGAATGTTCATAGCAGCTTTATTTATAATAGCCAAAAGCTAGAAACAACCTACATGGTTTTTTTTGTTTGTTTGTTTGTTTGTCTTTTTTGTGACTGGTAAGGGGATCGCAACCCTTGGCTTGGTGTCACCCGCACCGCACTCAGCCAGTGAGCACACCGGCCATCCCTATATAGGATCCAAACCAGCGGCGGGAGCACC
>NW_007836020.1:0-741 GCF_000696425.1 Galeopterus variegatus
GAAGGATGATTAGGAGTCAGACAGGGGGAGGATGAGGAGGAGGAAGTTGAATCCAGCTCTGTTTGAGAAATATTGGCAAATTCTCTTCTGTTGATTATAACTATTGGATAAAAGGAAACTTTTATCCAGGAACCAGAGCTAAGAAGTAGGCCCAGTTCATTTATGCATTTCCAGGAAACAGCAGAAAACTTGCTGGGTGGTCATGGGGCAGGACATCGGATAAGCAATTGAGTGATCAAACTCTCCTGAACACCAGCTCGATACTTACAAGTTGTTTTTGGTTCAAAGATATATTATTAGTGTATGTAAAACACAATGCTTTCAAATTTGTTAACCTTTATGAACATCACTTAAAAATGCAGATAATTATTTTTTAGGGGTACACAGTTCATCAGCTAATTGTGAGAAACTAAATTTTTATTTCAGACTATTTTATTGAAATTGAGACAATGTCATAAAAATTGGTCAAAAACTTTGAGGCTGGCAGTTTCTCAGGACTCGGGTACCCTTTCCACATTTATACCTCCAACTGTTTTTATGCTTGTGGTGATCCTAACCCCATCAGAGAGGCTATTTCAATCCACTCCAATCAGCTGAGATACATCCAACCAAGTGTTGGAGCACACGGTCTTTCCTGAAAAGATTTATCCCTTAACATTAGAGGAAGAAATAAACTTTGGAAATTGTCCTTGGGCAATTTCTTGGACTGTTTTCTGTCTTCACACACTCTTTAATTATCTT
>NW_007836021.1:0-741 GCF_000696425.1 Galeopterus variegatus
GGGCCAACCCGGGGCGCACTCGGGAGAGTGCGACGCTGGGAGGAGCGCAGCAGTGCTCCCGATAAGGATGGCCGGTGCGCTCACTGGCTGAGCGCGGTGCGGCCGGTCACAAAAAGACAAACAAACAAACAAAAAAAACCTACCACTCGGGCTTCTTCAGCTGCTTCCTCAACTGCTTCTTTCGGTTCTGCCTATGGCTGTGTTTTTCTTCCAGCGATTAAAGCTCCGCACCAGGTCGGGTAAGGCTCCCGGAGTCCGGGAGTCAGCAGTTTTGCCCATCGAGCAGTTTTGCCCATCGCGACAGCGTCGGCGGCTACAGCACAGACCGCTCCCAAACACGAGCTACCTAAGGCCAGGCGGAGGCGCGCACTGAGAGGTCGCCGAACCAGCGTGGGGAAAGCGCACAGGGGCGCATGCGCGAATCCAGGAGCCCGCCCCCGAGCCTTTGAAACCTTGCGCGCTCCAATGACGTCAAGGAAAAGGCGGGCGGTTATTGGCGATTTGGCTTCCACGGGGAGGGGCAGTCTCGGGGAAATGGGGACAAGGCGGTCTGAGGAGGAGGGCAGGTTCAGCGACTGCAGGGGCACACCGGCTCTTTAAAAGAACGCCTGCGTACTGGTTGCTGTTACTGTGGTGACGTCCTACTAAACTTTTAAGGGCTATCACACATTTGCTCTGGGTTCAACTTAGCAAAACATTCCCGAACCCGCACACGTACAGTCTGTGAGTTATAACTGTGAT
>NW_007836022.1:0-741 GCF_000696425.1 Galeopterus variegatus
TTATTTTGTTGATATAGCAAGCCAAGTATTCTTAATTAATATATTCCTGTAATGTTATTTTGCTGTTCTTTAAATGTTTTCCTCTCCCCTGCCCTTTTTATTTTAATTTATCTCTTTATATTTTCTTATGATTTGGGAATAATTACCATTAAAAATTACAGGCTTTGTTTTGTTTTATTTATATGTTGTCTGTCAGTCTTTGTTTTAATATCAGAGATTTTTGTCAATTATATTTATTGTGATATCTGATATATATGTGTGTATGCATATATATAACTTCAATTTTATTTTTTGATCTCTATATATCCAGCCATAAACTATAACTATAGTTTTATGTTTCTAAGTTTTAAAAATTTCTTCTTTTACAGAGTCTTCTTTTGGCATTTCTTCTTTTACATAGTTTTCTTTTGGATTAATTGTTTGACTTCCTTTTGCTGTGTTTTATTTTTCTGCCTTCTCTAAGCCCTTACAATGGTTTGGAAGTCACACATTCTATTTCTCTCACATTTTAAGAAAATTTAATACACGTATTATTAGCCATTGATTCAAGTTTAGTTAATTTCTTTATTCTTTTCTAAATCAAAGAACTTAGATTTTTAAACTTTGATCATTTATCTGTTGACTTAATGTTGTTATCCATTATTTTTGCTTTATCTTTTTAGCACCATAAACAAGTTTGTATTTATAATTTTATACTGTCATTGCTTATTTAAATTTACTGTTGTGATTTCCATTCCTCTG
>NW_007836023.1:0-741 GCF_000696425.1 Galeopterus variegatus
TTGTTGGTTCTTGTTTTATAATCCATTGAGCCACTCTGTGTCTTTTAATTGGGGCATTTAACCCATTTACATTTACAGTTATTATTGATATATAGAGACTTGTTATTGCCATTTTGTTACTTTTTTCTGGTTGTTTTATTGATCCTTTTTTTCTTTTTTCTGATTTTACTGTATTCATTTGTGGTTGAGTGGTGTTCTCTAGCAGTGTACCTTGATTTCTCTTTATTTTTAGTATGTCTCTTACAAGTTTTTCTGTTATGGTTACTGTGAGGCTTACAAAAAACATGTTATAGTTATAACAGATTATTCTAGACTAATAACGACTTAACTTTGATATCTGAGAAAAAAGAAAGAACCAAAGCTAACTCTACACTTTAGTGTCATCCCCCCACCCAACTTTTTTGTTTTCTTGTTTTTGTTTGTTTGTTTGTTTTGGTGGCTAGGCAATAAAGGGATCCAAACCCTTGACTCTGGTGTTATAATTCCATGCTGTAACCAACTGAGTTATCTGGCCAGTGTCCCCTGCCCCAAACTTTTTGAAATTTTGTTGTTTTAATTTACATCTTTTATATTGCCTTTCTCTATACATGGTGTCTGTATTTGTTGTTGTCTTGTTAGGTTTGTCCTTTAGTCTTCATACTATGGATGTAAGTGGTTAATTCACCATCTTTATGATAACAGAGTATTCTGAGGTTGTCTTTACTCATGAGTTTTGTACCTTCAGATGTTTTCTTGTTGCTC
>NW_007836024.1:0-741 GCF_000696425.1 Galeopterus variegatus
CCCACAAAGGGTAATGATTCTAATGCATGTCATAAGAGGGGGGGCAATGAAAAAATGAGAATTGAAATACCATCAACCTTGAAAAGCAGCTCTGCTGAATGATGGCTATGATTCCTGGAAACTTTGCAAAAAGCATCACTGATAAATCCTGATTGCTTTTTCTCCTTAGTGGATTTTTGTGTATTTCTGTCCACTTTTCACTAGCACTACACTACATATTTCTTGATTAGAACAGCACCAGATACTGTAATATCACTTTAAGTTCCACTCCATGCTCCCTCCTTGGCCCTAATTCAATGGAAGAATGATTTACTTTCACACAAAGCATGTGCTCCTGTATATCAATGCCACCTTCACCCGTTCCCAGAAAGATTTAGTAGACACTATATATTAGAATAGCAATTATCACATAATGTCAGAACATTAGGCATTTTACATTTTCCAAATGATACATGAATAATTTGAGCCCTCTACGTATACAGCCCTAATAAATCAAACATTTAATTTTCAAACACTTTTGAAAGCAATAAAGGCATCTCTTTTAACTTTAAAATAGCCTATGGATTTTGCCTCAGTGCCTTGATTTATCCTTCCATGGATACAGTACTAATTCTTGATCCACAAACACGTAGGCAAGTGCCCTGAATTTTTAATAAACTAGATTTACTTTAAATCATACCCTAAAATAAGCACCAAACATTATTAAAGGACTCTATTTATGAATGCAAAAAAAAAAAAAAA
>NW_007836025.1:0-741 GCF_000696425.1 Galeopterus variegatus
CATTTCCTCTAGCCAACTTTATAGAGTAAAACATATATGCTTTCCCAGTTCTTTGCTATCATAAACACTGCTGCCATGAACATCTTTGAGCATGCTAATATTGCAGCATTTATGACAATCGTCACACCCGTCATGCATATGTCAAATCTGTAGAAGTCATTAGAGTCGGTACTTGGTGGATGGAGCTGCCATCAATTTCTTACACTAAATTTCCTGATGTTCTTAGAGTTTTCCAGCTCAAAATCAAACTCAAATTTGGTCTTTGACATTTCTGTGCCTTTTAAAGACTGGAAGGTCAAGAGATTGCAGAAAGCTCCAGAATGGAGAGTGGTTACTGAGATAACTTGCACAGATAACTGTGTTCTTGGAGTTACAGGTTCTGATCTCTGTGACCTCACAGAAACCTCTCCTAATCTGCTGAGGATCCTGAGGCTCCATTGAGAAATGCCATTGTCTTTAACTTGTCACTCCAACATTCACTTATCTGTTCCAAAAAAAAAAAAAAAAACTAATCATGCCATTAAAGGAATACGAATACCTGACCATTAAAGATATTCCAAAAAAAAAAAAAAAACCTAATCATGCCATTAAAGGAATACGAATACCTGACCATTAAAGATACATGAATTTCAGATCTTTTAATGGAAGTCCTCCTTTATTCTTCTATTGAGTTTGATAATTGTTTCATTTTTTTCTAGCTATTCATCTAGGCTGCCCTACCTTTTTTTTTTTTTTTTTTCC
>NW_007836026.1:0-741 GCF_000696425.1 Galeopterus variegatus
ATATCCTTTTGTTAAAATTCATATGAAATATTATCTTTTGGAAATGGAATGATCAGCCCACGTCTCTGAGCAGTACACATTATTATGTTTGTGGTAGTCCGGGAAGGAAGGAGCAGAAGAAAGTGCAAAGGGCTTTATAGCAATGTGTTTATGGTGAGACAAGATTGGCTGTTGTCCTTTATGTCTGTGCATTTCGTTTTACCTTGCTGCATATATAGTGTACATAAAGGACAAATAAGTCTTAATTTGCAACATCTAGTCTTTCTAGATGTTAAAGAGGTTGCCAGTGTTTAACAAATGTAGAGTTAGTAAACTAATACATTGAGTACACTTCGTGTTGAAATTCATAGGAAAGACTGTTCTTAAAACCACTTATGGAAGTGAAATTGTTAAAAATCCCCTCTAAGCATTACAGATACTTATACTTGTCCACTGAGTTGATGGAATTGGGAACAAGAAGGGTCCTAGGCCAGAATGTTCCTATTTAAAGACATTTTCAAATTATAGTCTTTGTTGCATGTGTGCAGTTTATTCAATGCTCTTGTGTGTATAGTGGAAAACTTAAATCTTTATTTGAAATATCTAGTCTTTCTAGATGTTTAAAAGTACACAACATATGTTAAAAAATAGAGGGCTGGGCCAGTCCCGTGGTGCACTCGGAGAGTGCGGCTCTGGGAGCACAGTGGCGCTCCCACCGCGGGTTCGGATCCTATATAGGAATGGCCGGTGCGCTCACTGGCT
>NW_007836027.1:0-741 GCF_000696425.1 Galeopterus variegatus
GCTGTGTGTGTGCTGTTAACCGAGAGAGGGCGAGTAGGGCAAAGAGGCCCTTGCACTTGTTGAGTTAGAGATGAAGATGCCCATCGGACAACTGGAAATAAGCGACTGGAGTGCAGGAGAAATACGTGGCTGGAGCTGTGGATTTAGGTATTGTCTGTGTGTTCAGATGCCATCCGTGGATGAGATTTCCTGTGGAGAGTGAGCACACAGAGGAGGAGGAAAGTGCAAAGGAGAGATCCCTTTGGAACACGACCGTACGGGGGATAAGGGGAAAATGGTCTGTGATGGAGAAGGAGGTTGAGCGGGCAAGAGAAGAGGGAAACCAGGAAGTGATATCATGGAAGCCAAAAGGAGAAGAGTTTCAAGAGAGCTCAGGATGGGGATCAATGCCAGAGGCTGCTACAGTTGGGGTCCCCCCAGATAGGGTTTACAACCCGAAATGCCAATTTCCAATCCTGACTAAAGCTGCAGCTTTCATAGCATATGTGTTTGACTTTACAACCTGGAGACAAGAGGCCTGAATTCCTGTCCCAGCTCTAAGGCCTTCTTGCCAGGTGACTTGGCAAATCTTTAACTTTTTAAGCCTCATTTTTCTGATTTGTCAAGACAAAGAGCTGGGCTACAATTGTTTAAAGTTCCTTCTGGCTTTCAAGTTCTGTGCCCCAACTGTGTTGGTGCTTTGCCAGCCTCTAGCTGCCAATCTCTGGAGGCCACCCATCCATTGGATCTAGAATTGCATAG
>NW_007836028.1:0-741 GCF_000696425.1 Galeopterus variegatus
TTTCAATACATTAGGTAGAGAAGGCAAGTATCTCAACACAATAAAAGCCATCTATGACAAGCCCACTATCAGTATCATTCTGAATGAGGAAAAACTGAGGGTCTTTCTTTTAAGTACAGGAACAAGACAAGGATGCTCAGTCTCACTACTTCTATTTAACATAGTACTGGAGGTACTATCCAGAGCAATCAGGCAAAAGAAAGAAATAAAGGGAATCCAGGTTGGAAAAGACGAAGTCAAATTCCCTCTATTTGCAGATGACTATATGATACTATATGATACTATATGATACTATATAGAGAAAAACATAAAGACTCTATCAAAAATCTCCTAGAATTTGTTAATAACATCAGTAATCAACTCAAAATGGATTAAAGGCTTAAGCATAACACCTGAAACTTCAAAATTCCTAAGGGAAAATATGGGTAAACCACTTCAGGAACTAGGTCTGGGCACAGACTTTATGAACATGAGCCTGAAAGCACAAGTAGCAAAAGAAAAAATAAATAAACAAACAAATGGAATTATATCAAACTAAAAATCTTCTGAACAGCAAAGGAAACAATCAACAGAATGAAATGATAACCTGTAGATTGGGGGAAAATTTTTGCTAACTAAGCATCTGACAAGGAATTGATATCTAGAATATGCAAAGAAATCAAGCAGTTACACAGTGAAAAAAAAAAAATAACCCAATTAAAAAATGGGCAGAGGAGTTGAACAGACAATTTTCAAAGGAAG
>NW_007836029.1:0-741 GCF_000696425.1 Galeopterus variegatus
CCGTAGGCACTCAAGCAGGGGGCACTCCCTGGCAATATGGCGCCCTTCCAGGTTCTTCTCCACAGTAAACAAGCCCACTGGCGCCAAAACCCAAGCCCGCCGGCGCCAAGCCTCAACCAGTCACAGGTCAAGGCTCACCTCCCGCCCAGCCCCGTCCGATCAGCTATCGCCCCATCCACCCCCTATCCAAACCCGGAACGCAGCTCCCTATAAATGTACCACAGTCCTTGAATAAAGTGGAACTTCTCTAGTGAATTGTCAGCCCGGGTCTCGTGTGCCTCCTTCATCCGTCTGTGCCTCCTTCATTCTTTTTCTTTGGAAGATTATGATAAATATGAAACAATAAAATCAGAAAATCACATTTCCTGTACTTAACATTAGGTTAATCACATTTGAGAAAAACAGAGGTGAAAGTCTTAGAAACACCTTTTCATTTGGGGTTACAAGGATTATAAAGTAATCATTTTTATTTTATAAAAAGCAGCCTCAAACTATTTGTTACTCATTCCTGTGACTAAAAGTTCACCAAGCCTCAGTTTTTTAAAAATTTAAATTATAGCAGGGCAGGTGAGCCATCAGCCTTCTGCTTTGACCTTGATATGGAAAAAAAGGGCTAAGGTCTCCACGTTTCTTGGTGTTTGTATTTTATTTATCTTTGACCCTTATCCTGTGGGTTGGTTCTTTATCTTTCTTTATTATTATTTTTTTTTTGTTTTTTGTTTTTTGTCTTTTTCCGTGTCC
>NW_007836030.1:0-741 GCF_000696425.1 Galeopterus variegatus
AAATAACATTAACTAAGGGTTGCAAGAGGGAGTTAAAGAAATTACAGAGGAATAATTCTCTTATATTGTGTGTACAAAAAATACTTTTGTTGTTCTTCCATTTCACTAGGCAGTGAGAATATCTTCGCTGTGGTAAAATAGATGCCAGAGTAGAGCATTATGGTAAAGGTGGGAAGTACAGCCTGGTATATTCAGAATACTCTTATGGACATTGTTTGTACATAAACAGAGACATATACAGCACTTACTAGCAGTTTATTTAGAATAGAAGGATTATGTTTAATGGCAGAAAGAAATGAATGAGTAGAAGAATGAGTCTTCAAGAGAATGATATAGTAAATAAGTCCAAAATCCAATAAATACAGCTGAAATATTAGCATTATGAACTTAAATGTCAACCTTAATGAGTGACATATCATTCCTATTTTTTGTGCATGGACCTACTAATTCTGTTTCTAAAACAATTATCCAGAGATGTCCACACCAAAATGCAGATTTTAGATATTTTGCAATAAGTACTATACATGAACTTTATTAGATTGGGTTTATCAACCATTGTATGTTTGCCATGTGGGACAGATCTCTTTGTGGTGGGGGTTGTTCTGAGCATTGTGAAAAATATTACAGATATTTTGGCATCTATTCCCTGCATGTCAATGGCTCTACATCAATTTGTCAGGACCAAAAATTTCTTTGAACACCACTGGTTGACCCATGTGATGGGGTGGGAAAAGTAAAAAG
>NW_007836031.1:0-741 GCF_000696425.1 Galeopterus variegatus
TTGCTGAGAGTCTTTATCATGAAGAGATGTTGAATTTTGCCAAATGCATTCTCTCAAACTCATTCTATAAGGTAAGGCCAGCATCACCCTAAGACAAAAACCAGACAAAAATACAACAAAAAAAGAAAATTACAGGCCAATATCCTTGAAAATAGAATAAAAAATTCTCACCAAAATGTTAGCAATCAGAATACAGCAACACATCAAAAAATATTATACACCGTGATCAAGTGGGATTCATGTCATGGATGCAAGGATGGTTCAACATACACAAGTATGTAGATGTGATACATCACATCAACAAAATCAAGGACAAAATCTATATGCTTTTCTCATGGTTTCTTTGGTCTTTAATTTTCAAAAGTTTGATTATAAGATGCCCTGAAATGGATTTTTTTGGGTTAACCCCATTTGTGGTTTATACAGGTTTTTGAATCTAGAGAGTCAGCAGCCCTCTTGGCCTTGCTGACACCAGCAGCAGGGGAAAGTGGAGTACTTCTTAGAACTTGCACTGCCTTCTTCATTCCAAATGGTGCCATACAGGTCAGGTGGAAGGTCAACTCACCCCTGTTCCCAGTTGACACTACCTTGGTGAGAGAATCAAAACACTTCTGCCTTCCAACAGGTAGGGAGTCAAAGATTAGCTCCCTGCTTAGTATTCTCATTACCCCTGACACCCACACTCTCCTAAAAGGGGCATCACATCACCACTTGATTATTCTAGGCAAGAAATAGAAGATA
>NW_007836032.1:0-741 GCF_000696425.1 Galeopterus variegatus
ACTGAGGGTTGCGATCCTGTTGCCGGTCCCAGGCCAGTACGGGTGTGACACTGAGGGTTGCAATCCGTTGCCGGTCATGAAAAAAGACAAAAAAAAAAAAAAAGGAAAACAAAACAAACAAAAAAAAAACATGTTGAAATCTCATTTTCTCCCCTAACTATACACAAATCCTTCCGGAGACTCTTGAGTTTTAGTTTTGTTACTTATTCTCATAAGGTTAGGTGAATCTCATATATTTTCTGGACTTCATATATAAAATTATAATACTGCTAAGCACAGAAATGCTGAGACGATTTTCATTATTATCTACAGAAGCATACATTGAGGTTTAAATGGATGAGGAATTTGTACCTTCCATGTGTTTCTTTTATTCACATGAAAAGCTTTATTCCCTCGGAAACAACATGCTTCATTTAAATGTACAGCCATCCAACTTTTTATATTCTTTAAAACTTAACAGAATGTGTAGTTTCTGTTTGACTTTTTAAAGATGAAATAGGGTGCAAAGGAATAATCTTGCCAGCACACAGGGGAGGCACTACATTTTGGAGTTATTTTAAAGAGAACATCTGTTATTATGACCGCACTTTCCGCCACTGTGTGATAACAAGAACACATTGTGTCTCCACTCCTTCCCCAGAAGAGTTTTCACTCATGACATGAACCATGCCCTCTTCCCGGGTTGCCTCAGTTAAGTTGATCACTTGACGATTGTAACAGGGACCTAAACTAGGTAAAACA
>NW_007836033.1:0-741 GCF_000696425.1 Galeopterus variegatus
ATTTGCAAGCTCCGGAGATCGCAGATGGGCTGTGCCTGGAGGTGGAGGGGAAGATGGTCGGTCGGACAGACGGCAACATAGAAAACTCACTCATTGGTGGAAATGCCTCCGCTGAAGGCCCTGAGGACAAAGATACCAGAAAGCAGAGTAGGCACTGGTGTTGACTGTGTCATGAACCATCACTGGCAGGAAATCAGCTTCACAAAAGAAGCCTCCAAGAAGTACATCAAAGATTACAGGAAATCAGTCAAAGGCACACTCGAAGAACAGAGACCAGAAAGAGTAAAACCTTTTATGACAGGGGCTGCAGAACAGATCAAGCACATCCTTGCTAATTTCGAAAACTAACAGTTCATTATTGGTAAAAACATGAATCCAGATGTCATGGTCGCTTTGCTGTCCTACCATGTGGATGGTGTGACCCCATATATGATTTTCTTTAAGGATGGTTCAGAAATGGAAAAACGTTAACAAATTTGGCAATTACTTTGGATCTATCACCTACGATCACTGGCTGCTGCTTGTCATCCTCATTACACCAGGACTCAAGACAGATGGAACTGATGTCATCTTGAGATCTTCATTTATTCTGACCATGATTTATTTGGAATTGGAGGCATTGTTTTTAAGAAAAGAACACGTCATGTAGGTTGTCTAAAAATAAAATGCATTTAAACTAAATATATATATATATGTATATTTTTCTCCCAATTTGTCTAAATACTGGCTTATAGAAGTGCT
>NW_007836034.1:0-741 GCF_000696425.1 Galeopterus variegatus
CATGTGAGTATCACACTAGCCAAGAAATACCCCATAAAAAAAAGCCAGAGGCTTTAACCAGCATGGCTCCTTCAAGGTGTGTGAGTAATTGAGCCAGGGGAGTGAGAAGGCCGGGGATGCTACAGCAGGAGACAATGTGGTCAGGAGAAAGGACATGTGTTTTGAAATGTATGAGATGGGTTCCAATCACAGCTCTGTTGCTGACCAGCTGCCTGAGCGGGTCCCTCAGGGATGGAGGTTGCAGTCATGGAGAGGGCATTCTTGGGCTGCTGCGATGTCCCATGAAAAGGCTGAGGAGCGGTCAAGCCACTGATGGGGTTGCCGGTGGAAGGGAGGGTGAAGAGAGCGGGCGAGCAGTGGGGCAGCTACAGGTGACATGCGCGGCAGTGTGGGGGGTGGAGGGCAGAGCCCTCCCCTGCCAGCATGGCAAGAGCTTTGGGTGGGACTTAAAAGAAAAACAACGGAGAGTATACAGTAAGCACAAGGTAAGAGTTAGCATTATTATTATTACTCTTGTTTAGAAAGAAATCTTGCCCCTTGTACCTCAGGATGAAAAAGCTGAGGCTCAGAGAGACAGAGTCACTGTCCCAAGGCCATGGGGGGAGGAGTGGGGTGGCAGTGACCCCACAGTGGGGCTGAAACAAGTACCAGAGGCTCCTCGGGCCGGTGAAGCCAAGGTCATTGGTTCAACGGCCACGTGTAGAAACAGGTGTACATTTTTATTTTTAAAACTATGTTATG
>NW_007836035.1:0-741 GCF_000696425.1 Galeopterus variegatus
CATGTGTTCTCATGCTGTTTTTTGCATACCCCCACAACCTGGGAGTATTTTTTATATTAATGTATGTATTTTATATTATGAAAGCTACTGTAGTTTTTAAAAAATTTTCCAAGTTTTCAATTCTATTATTAACTATATATTTTTTTTGAAGAGTGCCTTTCCCAATTTATCTACCAGATTCACATCTGAACTTCTAGGGGGACATCTTGCTCAATGCCTCCTTTGCTCCAGAATACTGTTAAATGTTAGAAAAAGGAAGAGAGTTTGGACTTGATGGTTACCAGCATGCCAAATGCAACTGAGGTCAAGCAGAATGATGGGTACAAGTGAAGTCTTTATGATTTGACAAGAAGGTGATTATCAGATGTCCATGAAAAGAACAGTTTTTATAGCTAAATGAGGATGAAATCCAGATTGCAAAGCAGTGATAAGCTACATTAAAAACCCATCAGACAGTAAAAAATATAAAAGTCTGACAACACCAATTTCTTCAAGGCTGTGGGGAAGCCTCATACGCTAATGGTGGGTGCACATTGAAATGACTGTTTTGCAGAGGCAGTTGGCACTATCTACAACATCTAGTGAAGCTGAAAATGCACGTAGCCTAAGGTCTAGATATTCCACTTCTGACTAGATACCTTAGAAAAATGTTTGCCCAGGTACTGACATGTCTATTTAACGTTATATTTGGTAGTAAAAAAAATTAGAAGCAATGTAGATCTTCATTAATAAGGGAGAGAA
>NW_007836036.1:0-741 GCF_000696425.1 Galeopterus variegatus
CGTGAATAGTGCCGCAAAAAACATGGGAGTGCTGGTGTCTCTTCAATGCATAGATTTCTTTTCCTTTGTGTATATACACAGTAGTGGAATTGCTAGGTTATAAGGTAGTTCTTCTCTCAGTTATTTGAGGAACCTCCATACTGTTTTCCATAATGGCTGAACTAATTTACATTTCCACCAGCAATGTAAGGTTTCCCTTTATTCTGTATCCTTCCCAATTTTTGTTATTTTTTCTCTTTTCAATAATAGCCACTCCAACTGGTGTGAGATGATATCTCATTGTGGTTTTAATTTTCATTTCTCTGATGAGCACTGATGTTGAGCATTTTTTCATATGCCTGTTGGACATTTGCATGTCTTCTTTTTTTGTTGTTTCTTGTTTCTTTTCTTTTCTTTTCTTTTTCTTTTGTTATATGTCTTCTTTTCAGAAATGTCTGTTTAGGTCTATTGCCCATTTTTTAATTGGGTTATTCGTTTTTTGCTGTTGAGTTGTTTGAATTCTTTGTATATCCTCAGTATTAACTACTTGTCAGATGCATAGTTTGCAAACACTTTCTCCCATTCTGTAAGTTATTTCTTCACTCAGCTGATTGTTTCCTTTGTTGTGCATAATCCCATTTGCGCATTTTTGCTTTTGTTGCCTGTGCTCTTATCCACATCAGTGTCCTGAAGCACTTCACTTATGTTTTGTTTTAGTTGTTTCATACTTTCCAGTCTTACATTTGAGTCTTTAATTTATTT
>NW_007836037.1:0-741 GCF_000696425.1 Galeopterus variegatus
TCCAACAAGTCCTAGGGCTGGAGGCTTCAACGCAGTGATTTGTGACCAGCTGTGTTTTATTCTCTCTCTTTTGGCCGATTGTGTCATATAATTTTATAGGCTTCACGTAGGAGTTCTGTTTCCTGCCCAGAACAGAAGTGGACGTGGGGTCGTAGTTCAGTCGTTTCAATGAAGTGCTTTGTCAAATGGAATTGGCGAGTCTCGGCACAAGACAACAGGCAGCTTCATGGACGTGTGGTGCAGCCGCACAAGGCGGACCGGCAAATGAGGGGTTTCATAATAACAGAGGTCTCGGAGAAGGCAGCTTGATGACTCGGTGTCTCATTGTGTTGCCCTTGGCAGGAAGCGTCTGTCGAACCGGGAAGGCAGGCGGAGGACCCTGGTGAGCACAGAGAAGAACTTCTCTCCACAGTGTGTGCCCCGGAGGGACATTCCACTCCGAGGTAGGTGAACTTTGGATCTGGGGTTACTAAAAAGGTGTCTTGGGGGTGGGCTTCTTGATGGTGGATGAATGCTTGGTTAGCGTGGCCAGATGTCTGGTTTTTGCCAAACCCAAATCGGCTGCTAACTGGGTGATTTCCAGTGGCCCTGATGCCCTGGGGTCCTGAGCAGAGCCTGTGTGCCCTGCAGCCCTGCCCTGAGGAGTATTCCAAAGGCGCAACCGCCTTCTAAAGCTGTGGTGGCATTTTGGGTTCTTAAGATGGCTGTTGTGCTCTCCGTACAGTGAGACTCTTAACGGCA
>NW_007836038.1:0-741 GCF_000696425.1 Galeopterus variegatus
CTTTCGATTGCATGTGTCCCATAGAGAAATCAGAAAGAAATTATTGCAAATGTATAACTCCATCTGCCCAACAAGTGAAATGTTCTAAAACAAATGTAGACAGACATAAGAATGGAAAGTGAATAGAAAGGATGATTATGAAAGCATCGACTGTGAGACCTCATGATGTCAGAATGTCACTAACTGTCACCACAGGACAAGAATACAAGCCATGCCATTGAACACAGTGCCTTTCAAATAAATTCACTAGTGTAGCCAACATTGTCTTTGCAGCTGGAGGAGAGCTCACATTTCCAAAAAAGTGAAACAGAGGCCATTCTCCCAAAATCATTCAATAAGGCCAGATTCACCCTGATACCAACACCAAAGATACAACAAAAAAAGAAAACTACAGGCCAATATCCTTGATGAGCACAGATGTAAAAATCTTCAACATAATATTAACAAATAGAATGCAATAACACATCAAAAAGATTACACATCATGATCAAAGGGCATTCATCCCAGGAATGCAAGGATGGTTCAACATAAGAAAATCAATAAATAAGAGGTTAATGTTCAAAAAATAGGAAACTCCTCAAAACAGAAAAAAGAAATAAAAAATAAAAAACAATTCCAAATGGACAAAGGACTCAAATAGACATTTCTCCAAAGACAACATACAAGTGACTAAAACTGCATGAAAAAATGCTCAATCATTAGGGAAATGCAAAGCAAAACTACAGTGAGAAACCAGCTCAC
>NW_007836039.1:0-741 GCF_000696425.1 Galeopterus variegatus
CTGAAGGCCAGAACCCAGAGACCTTGGGAAAGAAAGGAACGCAGGTTTAAGTACTGTATGCCAGAAAATGTTTTCCAGTGAAAGTGCCTTCAATGGGCAGGGCTGCTTTACACAGTCATGAGTATCCTCACTCTGGAGAAGACAGGGTTAAGATGCTTCAGAGTTCAGGAAAGCTACTCGTTTGGAGGGAAGAAAGTGGTGAAGGATTAGGTCAGGGATTTTCAAGCACTGATGTTTTTAAAGCTTTGATTTCCTTCTCTCAGATCGAATCTTCCAGGAAAGTCTGATATATGAAGTGAAAAAGTCAAGCTAGTCCTGTTGACATTTCACTGTGGGTCAACCTCCAAGGCTGCTCTCAGAGCATGAAGATGTCGTCATACTTACTTAAGCCACTAGAACAGAAACAGTAAAAACAGTAGCAATAGTCTTAGCCAAGCTTTGTTTAACAGTAACTAAAGTATTAGCTGACACTTACTGAACCCTCTCCATGAGCCTGGTACTCTTCTAGGCTTTATAATTATTATCTCGTTTAATTCTTAAAACTCCCTCATGAAGCCAAGACTATGAGTCTATTGCCATTTTGTAGTTGAGAGAATCAAAAGCCACAAAGGTGATGTGACTTCTCTGAGGTAGCGCTGCTTGTCTGAAGCAGATTGGAGGACCTTGTAGGTCGTGTTGATTCTTACCCAGTTTTTTTTTTTTTTTTGTCTTTTTTCGTGTCCGGCAACGGATCGCAACCCC
>NW_007836040.1:0-741 GCF_000696425.1 Galeopterus variegatus
TCTTAACCCTTGACTTGGTGTTGTCAGCACCACACTCACCCAGTGAGCAAACCGGCCATCCTTACATGGGATCCGAACCCGTGATCTTGGTGTTATCAGCACCGCACTCTCCCAAGTGAGCCACAGGCTGGCCCACAACCGAGCATTTGAAATTATTATTTACCAGTGGGATAAACTCCAAAGGGTCTCTTGGTATTTTCAAATTTCCACTTATTTGATTATATTAGTTTTACTTAATTTTTTATATGTTGATTGTCTAATTATATTATTTTATGTAAATTTTGCTCAAGTCTTTTGCCATTTTCTTCTAGTATGTTGTTTATCTCTGTGTCATTTGGGATATTAATTTTAGAATATCAACTCTTTTTCTGCCATATATGCTGCAAGTATTTTTATTTGATTGTTTCAGACATTAAATTTTATGCTCAAAAATTCTCTTTAATTGAAAGTAGCATACGATGATCAAATACCAGATATATATTAAAATAGTTATGATAAAAGGGGAAAAATATGAATACTACCTCAGCCCAGTGAAATCAGTTTTAATTGAGTATTCATAATCCTCTCTATTCTGACATCAAGCTCTTTCCTCCATTTTTAAGAAATTGATACTTTTTTTCTCAATGTGGTATCTTAATACTAGTCTAGAATTATAAGGAAATCATTTCTAAATCTCTTGAAACAAATCATGAGAGATAAATTTTGTAAATCTTGTAATTCTTAATCTAACACTACTTTTTT
>NW_007836041.1:0-741 GCF_000696425.1 Galeopterus variegatus
TACCTAATGCCAGTGAACATTTTAAAATGGTGAAGATGGTAAATTTTATGTTACTTGTATTTTACCACAATTTTTAAAAACTTAAAAAAGAGAGAGAGAGAGACACAGAGAGACAGAGAGAGAGAGAGAAAGACAGAGAGAGAGAGCGAGCACCTCCTAGGGAAGTGGAGAGACCCGGAGAGGAAGGCACTGCGGTCCTCTCCGGGGAGGATACCCTCTCGGGCTGCTCTGCTGAGGCCGACTTGCCCCCTGGAAGAGGAGCCCACCGCCCTCCTCACCTCTGCATTGTGTGAGGATCCCTTCAGAACCCCTTCCCAGTGGGTTCCTGTCCTGGAGAGGATGAGAGAGGTGTCCAGCCCCTCCCCGTGGTCATCTATCGGATGGGTCATCTCTCCTGCCACATTGAGATAACAGAGAGGACAGATGACGCCCATGAGGGACAGCAAGGGCAACTCCCCTGATTCACTTGGCCCTTCCAGAAAGATAAGACACACCCTAGGAATAGAGAGTTGAACACAGAGGTGACATTAACAGATGCTCGCTTCATACCATTTTCTAGAGGTTTTTAAATTTTTTTAAGCCCAGCAATTGATTCCAAATCATCACACGCACACGTGTGTGTTTTCACTCAATACTTATTAGCCCAACGCATGTGTGTGTTTTCACTCAATACTTATTATCTCAACTATAAATTTTGCTGATTTCTTTGCTTGCTATTGCTTCTTGCTGCCCAATCCTCCC
>NW_007836042.1:0-741 GCF_000696425.1 Galeopterus variegatus
GAAACTATTATAACATTTTCTTTAAGAGGGGATTTGCAGTCACTCTTAACCTAGATGCCTACACTTCTACTTGGTGAATTGAATTATTAAGAAACAATTCCAGAACAGTGAGTCATTTCCAGATAATATCAGACAGTGGAAATATATGTGTGTGTGTACCCGCAAAATAACACAGATAACAATATAAAAAAAAAATCATTGTGTCACTGAAGAAACAAAGAATTGCTTGGTTTCCTTCTAAGGAATTAAAGAGTTTTGTTTCTTTGCCTTCTCTGTTGTAATTTGAACTATTACTTCTAAAGCACAGATTTTATGGGCAGTGTGGAGATTCTTTTATGATAAACTGATTTTTATTTTCTCTTCTTATTATTGGTTTTGTTTTGCTTTGGAACACATTTTTTGAAATCAATGGTGGCATCATACCTTAAAAAGATTTTAAAGTGAGTGCTTAAGGCAAAATTCAGATATAGTCAAAAGTACCTTTGAAATGAACTCAGCAGGTCAAGATGCTCAAATTTTAAAAAGCAAGAGAGAACTGAGATGGAAGACACATTCATGTCACCCACAGCAGTTTACTCAGGGGCATAGACTCATTATCCCTGGAAGAAATGAGCAGCAGAATCACCTGGACTACATTTACTGTCTCTCTTCTTTCTCTCTCACTATCTTGATCTAGCAAATGTAGTTGAATTTGTGTCACTGAAATGCACATACATAGGAAGGAGGCAACTTTGCTCTATA
>NW_007836043.1:0-741 GCF_000696425.1 Galeopterus variegatus
TCATGAAGCCAGGCAAGTTGGACAGTACACACCAATACAGAAAATTTCTTTCACATGGCTACTTATAGCTTAACTTATTTTTGGAAGAAAAAAAGGTGTAACTGACTAGCTAAATTGAGATAATGGAAAACTATCCTGGCTTGTACTGATTAAGCATTAGGAGGTAATGAGATGCAATATTTATATGATTTTTTTTCAGACTGTAGTTCATACCTTTGTGTTAAAAAGAGTGATGTTCATGTATAGAAATTAAGAACATTATGAGAAGAGTCACTACACAGTCTTCACACTTCACTTCTTACTTATAACCTATTTCCTCTATCCATATGCAATGGAAATTAATAAGGCAGAACACTTAGTTATTTGGGTTCCCTGGTCCATATGGTAAATGAGAAGCCAACGAATGACCATCATATTTAAGAGAGGAAGAGCAAAGAGTCAAGATTAACTATGACAAACTGGATATTAATAGTTGCCTGAATCTCTAAATTTTTTTTTTAGAAAATGTAATAACAGCTTTAAATAAAAATTCCTGGCATAACAGAAGATGGCTCTATTTATTGATGCATAAATATTTTCATATAAATTTTTAAGGTTTAAGAAAGTTTTAAAACATCATGTTTAAATATGGTCACCCTTTTTTTAAAAGCTATTATGCACAGAAGAATAAATATCTCTACTATAATGCATCAAGAAATCGATCAGTGGTTTTTACAGTATGGAAGGATTCAAGGTGACCTT
>NW_007836044.1:0-741 GCF_000696425.1 Galeopterus variegatus
CCAGCACTGGAAACACAGTGGGCATCCTGAGTATCTCGGAGCCACATTAACATTACGTCACAGTGGCAAAGTGGAAGAGATGGAGGCCAGGACCTAGGAACTTGGGCCCATCCATGTGCCCATCCCAATCCTCTGGACCAAAGAGGACTTTGGGTCAAGAGAGGCGGGAGCTCAGATCCCACGCACCCGAGTCCAGGTAAGGTGAGCAGCTGCTCTCCCTTGCCCGACCCAGCCACAGGGGACAGGAGCGTGCTTGGCTGCTGAGTGGACGTCCAGCAAAGAGCCAGCCACATCTCCCAAAGGGTGACTCACTGGGACCAGGCTCCCTTGCCCCCTGAGGCTGCAGGGCCAGCACAGCTGGTTCACTGCCTGGTGCCCTGGCTGGAGAAGCAGGGGACGCTGTCACCTTCCCTGCCAGCCTCGAACACAAGAGAACTTAACTGAGACTCAGGAAAAGAGTCCACGGATGGGACAAGGGTTGCACGAGGAAGAGGAAAAGGCCCCAAAGTGGACAGTATGGCCTTCAGGTCCCGAGGAGGCCATAGCAATGAGCCCCCGCTTGGGAATCAGGATACTGGCTCACCCCACGATATTTTCCAGGAAAGGCCGGTCTCCTCTGCTGGCCTCAGCTGCCTCAAGACTGAGTGAGGGCAGGAGAGATGGCCTCCAGGAGCCCACCAGCACCCAGACGCCCCCTGTACAGCAACACGGGCTTCTCACGATCCCCTTCATAGGCTTCGC
>NW_007836045.1:0-741 GCF_000696425.1 Galeopterus variegatus
CGAAAAGTATTTTTTCTCTCTTTAGCATTTTTGATCATGTACTGATCTTTGTGTCCACAGATCTCTGATTCTTTTAAAAGTATGATTTTAAGAATTGTATCCAGATTTTTTTCTAATGGAGGTATTGGCCTTTGACAAACTTCTGGGAAGTGAAAGTTGCATTACTATGTTTTAGGAGCATTGCTTTCCATCTTAAATAAAATGATGCAGAAAAGAAAAAATGTGTTTGTGTGTTTGTGTGTGTGTGTGTGTGTGTGTGTGTGAGAGAGAGAGAGAGAGAGAGAGAGAAAAGGTTTTAACAACAAATTCAATTTATTTAAAAGATGTAGGGCTATTCAGATATTCAAGACCTAATATTTTAGCAGTGAATTGACAAATGAGGTGTGGCTTCCTGGGCAAAGAAACTTACAGGTAGAAGCAACAGCAAGTGCAGATTCCTGAGGTGGGTGTGGTCCTGGAATTTTGGAGGAAAAACCAGAGGAGAGTGTGGCTCAAGCAGAGTGAGAACAGGGGAGAAAAGGAAGAATGGTAAGAGATATGTATGGTCAGATAAGATAATAATAATAATAATAATGAAGTTAGCATTGATTAGTGTAAGCATTCTTATAGATCTCAGAAATTCTAAAGCCCTAACTAAGTCTTTATTAAACAGACCTAATCCAATCTATCTGTTTTGTAGATGGTTAATACAGACACAGAGAGGAAAAATTGAACTGTCACATGGGATATTTCCTTTAGGTT
>NW_007836046.1:0-741 GCF_000696425.1 Galeopterus variegatus
GAAGACAAGAAGCCACTTTTAGAGAGATAAAATATAACCACAGTGTAAGTCAGCACAAGAGTCAAGTAAATCCTGATGCCTCTGCTTATCAGGGGGCTGTATTAAAAAGAAATTAACTCTAGAGGTCAAGATAATACTGTAGTGTAGGGAGAGAATTACTGCTCTCTCCCTGAAGACTTTTCTCCCTGAGACAAGACAGCACATACCCTAGATTAAACTTTCATCAGCAGATCTTGGAATTCCATCAATCTTTCATTACTGTCTGACTCAGAGGGTCCTCTACTAGATGGCATTAGGAAACTCTCTGTCTTCCATATGAAGACCCCACCAAATTATGCCTAGGAAAAGAAACAACAGCCAAGCAAAACGAGAGATAACTTTCAGATTACCTCAAAAACCAAAAGGCCTATTATTTCTAAATCTCCATCATCTAAAACAGAAATGGCCTTTACCTCTGACAATTTCTACCTATTCAGACAGGAAGTCTCCTTGGCACACATGCTGCTGTCACCTGCAGTGCAGTGTAGCTGAACAGAAAGAACAGCCACACCTGCTCAGAAAAGCTGTCCCCACTGCTGTCCCTCTGGCAGACATGCCCTCTGCGCTGTGCGAGTGTCTGCCACCTTCAGTCAGTGCTCATGCAGCCTAAGGGTCAAATGAGGGACCAGTCAGGAGACAAAACCACACCAGTTATCTGAACAGAGAAAATATCAAGTAAAGAATTGTAACTAGTAACTAAAA
>NW_007836047.1:0-741 GCF_000696425.1 Galeopterus variegatus
CCCACTTCCAGGCCTCAAAGTCTTGAAGGAAGGTGGTGTTAGGAAAGCTGCTCTCTTTGCTGCACAGAGCTCCACGCAGTGCTTGGCTTTTAGTGCTCCCAATACCATTAACACTACACTGTGCTGTGGGACAAGTCCGTTTACTGAAGTTTCATGGGGACAATGTCAGGGCCGTATTAGCCATTCTGCCTGCTCAAAGTCTAGAGCCACTTCCATGACAAGGGGACCACTGGTCTCCTTCTTGTCTGGCTCTGCAGACCCTACAGCCAATCCTCACTCAATCTAGTCCATCCTCCTTTCTAACCACAGGCAAAGAACCCACCAGAACTCTTCTCCAGAGGAAACTACCCCATCACTCTCCCCAATCAGAACACATCAGGACAATCTCTGTGGCCCCAGGGAGAATACACTTGTACTTTACTAGGTAGTTTCATACAGACACTTAACTTCCCCAATTTAGATGAAACCTAAGGCTGTGCCTTTTATGACCCAAAACACATTATAGCGTGTTCCTAAACAATAGAGTAAATTTCCCCATGAGGTAAATGCTGCTGCTACCCTAGAAACAAACAAAAAAAGCATCTATATTTAGTTCCTTATTTAATAGTAAGTTCCCCTTCACTGCATCTGCCTGGAAGCGGTGACTGCACGTTCAGAGCCTCAGATTGCAATTCAAGAGTTGTCATGAGCTGTGTGATTTGGAACAAAACCTCCTGTTTCTCTGGGTCTTAGTTTGTGTGA
>NW_007836048.1:0-741 GCF_000696425.1 Galeopterus variegatus
GCCTACCATAGAGCTTGGCACACAGTAGAATCTCCATAAGTGCTTCTCAGAATGAAAGGAATGTGTCCCAGAAATCCCAATTCACGCTATATAGGCAAGAGACGTAAGGGCACATTTCTACCAAAGGACACATGCAAGAATGCTTGTAACCATTGTATTTGTAATAGCTAGAAACTGGAAATAAGCCACAAGTCCATCTACAGTCGAATGGAATCATAAATTATGGCATGTTTATTTAATGGAGTGCTGCACTACAATTAAGAAATGAACCACTGATATGTGCAAAAACATGAAAGGATCTCACAGATGTTATGTAGCATAGAAAGAGATATCACGGGCCGGCCGGGTGGCGCACTGGTGAGTGCACCACTTGGGAGTGCGGCGGCGCTCCCGCCGAGGGTTCAGATCCCATGTGGAGACCAGTTCCCGCTCACTGGCTGAGCGCGGTGCGGGCGCAACACCAAGGGTTGCGATCCCATTGCCGGTCCCCGGTACGGGTGCGACACCGAGGGCTGCGATCCCGTTACCGGTCAGTAAAAAAAAGACAAAAAGAAAAAAAAAAAAAAAAGAAAGAGATATCACAAAAGATTACATACTGAATAATTCCATTTATGTAAGGTTAAAAATAAGGCAAAACTCATAGATGCTGATAGAAGTCAGAATAGTGGTCTTTTATGGGAGGGAGGGAGGGAGGGAGGGAAGGAGGGAGGGGAAAAGGGGAATATAGTTGGGGTCACGAAT
>NW_007836049.1:0-741 GCF_000696425.1 Galeopterus variegatus
GATTTTTGGTGTGTGTGGAAAGTGGGGTGAAGTGTGCACACAATCCCAACTCCTGCCATGAACAGGTTATCAGAGACATTTAGACCTAAATACACACATTTTATAAATTCAAAAAACCAGAAAGCCTCAGCTTTCACACGTTTTCTTATCTTCTGTGAAATAATCAGGAAGCTTTGTATAACACAGATAAAACAAGCAACACAAAGTCACCTGAAGGCTTTATTTATTACAGTTTTTATTCATTCTTGCCTTTTAGAGATGTCAACAAAAATACAGCTGCTTTTTTCATAGTCACAGTTGAGGGTTTCACTGGAACAGTGTGGGAAGGACTTGAGGCAGGAAAGCCAGGTTCAAGGGCTACTTGAGAAATTCTCTTTGTCATTCTGTTTTGGTTACTATCTCTTTATGAAGATATCTGGTTTGGCCCACGTTGAAACAAAAATTTCCTCCATATTGAATGCCTAGAACGTCACTCCTTTTAAAATACAAATTACAGTACTAACCGGCCTCCTACTGGCCCCCTGGCCATATCTCAAATCACCAGCATCAAAACTTATTCTACCAAAGAAATATCTACCAGGTATGCACATGCAGTACTGCCTTTTGGTAAAAAGAAGACTTGTAAGCCAGGATTAAAATATTCTATTTCAAAGGGAAGCCATTAGTCATTTTAGCAGGGTAGTGATGATAATTTAATTTTGGTTTTTAAAGAGTCACTCTGGTTCCTCTGTAAAGAATGGA
>NW_007836050.1:0-741 GCF_000696425.1 Galeopterus variegatus
TAGTCTAGGTGTGGGAGAACATTTCATGCAGCAGAAACAGCATGAGAAAAGTGAAACCCAGAAGCATGAAGATATACAATATGTTTGGAGAATTTCAAGTAGTCCAGTTAGGGTGAAATGGTGTGTACTGGTAGAATTGGGATGAACTGTGGAGTCCTAGTCCTAAAAATAGATTTCAGGTCAGAATGTGAGGGCAATGAATTGCTGAAGGAATTGTATTTTATTCTGTATATGAAGTTAAGCCAAGATGAGCAAGGAAGCAAACAGGTCTACTGATCAGATCCAGGTCTGACTGAGGGGTTCTTAAATGGAAGCAATAAAAAGAAGTTGAGATGAACTTCAGAGAAAGAATAGGAAATTAATGTTAATCTTATTATTGCAAAACTTGAATTTATTTATTGGTTAAAATGCATATTATTTTCATTTATCTTGAGATCTTTTCCCATAATTTTTGTATATTTAAAACTAGGTTCTTATAAAGTTTGGTTCTAATACGATATATTCATGTTGGATGTTTTGGAAGATTTGTATGAATTTAATCAATATAATGGGATTCGTGATATCAGAACCATCAAGTATATCCAAGAATTTTCCAAGGCAGTTGATTCCTGTCATAAGAAACTAAGATGGAGGTTAAATAACTGATTAAAATGTCTGAAAATGAGCATCTCTAGATTGGGAGTAGACACCACATTTAGCAAGTATATTGTGAGAATTATTTAAAACTCTTCAATTATCCTG
>NW_007836051.1:0-741 GCF_000696425.1 Galeopterus variegatus
TTTATTGGAGGAATATACTTCATTATTTCAATTATGATTTTGATATAATTTTTATTTATTTATTTTATTTTTTTATTTTTTTCCTTTTTGTCTTTTTTCGTGACTGGCAACGGATCGCCACCCTCAGTGTCGTGCCCACACCGGACCGGGACTGGCAACGGGATCGCAACCCTCGGTGTTGCGCCCGTACGTCGCTCAGCCAGTGAGCAGCCAGTCTGTATGTGGGATCCAAACCCTTGGCGGGAGTGCCGCCATGCTCCCAAGTGGCGCACTGTAGCAGTGCGCCACTGGGCCGGCCCTGATATAATTTTTAAAAGAAAAAAAAGTATCTATAAGAACACATAGAAGGACCTAACCTGATCTGAGATAGAAGAAAACATTTTCAGGTGATGAAACATTTAAGATGTGCCTAGAGAGAGACTGGAGAAACTTTTCCTCTCCCCTTATCCTCTTTCGTAAATTACAGATTCAAGGTGGGAATGAATTTGGCTTATATGAGGTGACCAGAATAGGTGATGACAACAGAATGAAAAGGAAGAGTATCACAGGAGAAGTAGTCACAGGCTAAATTCTGCAGTGCCTTTAAGACTTAATTTCCACCTCTATAAAATGGAGCTAATGATGATTGCCTACATATCTATCAACATTGCCAGAAAACAATCCCCCCAAAACCAAAAACACACTCCATGTGCGCATTTTAATTTCACATATAAAATGCTAGACGTTCACATTATATAATAT
>NW_007836052.1:0-741 GCF_000696425.1 Galeopterus variegatus
TTAGTTTTAAATTTGAGGGAGCAGTGTGGAAAGGACGAGGTAGTAAAAGGTTGGCTTATTCATGAAGAAGGTCCCTAACAAGCAAAAGAGTAGGGAGATACTGGCCTATAGGTGATGGGCTAGGAGGTAGTGGCATAAAGGTGAAGGGCCTGCCATACATGAGTTCAAAGGGGTTGAAGCCAGTGGGTTTATGGGGGCAGCCTGTAAGCGAGCTAGTGCCAAAGGGAGGAGCTGTGTCCAGGGAAGATGAAGCTCCATGGACAATTTGGTGAGCTGTGTCTTAATAAGATTAGTCTTTTCTGCTTTGCTGGATGACTGAGGCCGATATGGTATGTGAAGGTTCCACTTGATGTTCAGGGCTTGGGCTGTGAGTTGTGTGACTTGGGAAATGAATGCTGAGCCATTGTCTGACTGCAGGCTAGTGGGTAGGCCAAGATGGGGGATGATTTCTGAGGAGAGAGCGCATATCACTGTGGCTGCATCCTCTGAAATGGAAGGGAAGGCGTCTACCCATCCTGTGAAGGTATCTACTGAGGTTAAGAGGTCACGTTTTCTTGCAGGGAGGCATGTGGGTAAAATCAATTTGCCAATCTTGGCCAGGAGTACAGCCTCTAGCCTGATGGGTGGGAAAGGATCATATCGGAAGCCACCCTGATTGGAGCAACGGGAACAAATGGGGTAGTTTTTGGTGATTTGTTTAAGTAATTTGGTCATGTGGGGATAATAGTATAAAGGCTGGAG
>NW_007836053.1:0-741 GCF_000696425.1 Galeopterus variegatus
ACACACAAAAAAAACCAAGAAAATGTTCCATACTTTTCAGGTAAAAAATAACAAAACTAGATTCAGTGATCATGCAGATGCTGGATATATATAAAGAAAGACTGTAAAATAATTATGATTAATATTACAAAGGATCCAGTCAAAAAAATATGCATAAGGAGATGGAGAATTTCAGTAAAGATGTGGAAAATAAACAGAAAGCTCAAAGAAAGTGCTAGATATAGAAGCATAATACCAGAGATAAAGAATCTTTTTGATGGGCTCAAGAGCAGACTGGGCAAATATGAGGTAACAGTGAACTTGAAGATATGTCAACAGAAATCATTCAAGCTTGAGCATAAAAAGAAAAAAAAATGTTAAGAGTGTTCAAGAATTGTGGGACAATATTCAATGGCCTATTATCTGTTTAATTGGAGTTTCAGAAGGATAAGAGAAAGAGCATGGTGTATAATAAATATTTGATAAGATAATGATCAAGAATTTTTCAAAATTAATAAAAAATAAACCACAGATTCAAGAAACCGTAGAATCCCAAGCAGGAAGAAAACGTTTGACAAATAAAAGCCAAAATGCTAATAAACAAAGATGAAGAAAATACCAGGAAAGCAACCTGGGAAAAAAGACACATTAATACAGAAAAACAAGAACAAAAAATGTAACAGTCTTCTCGTCAAAAAACCATTTAAGCTATAAGAAAAGGGATGACATTTTAAAATTGTTGAAAATAGTCAACTCAAAGTT
>NW_007836054.1:0-740 GCF_000696425.1 Galeopterus variegatus
ATTTGCCACAAATATCCACATGTGCCCGGGTGTTCCTTGGTTACTATCTAACATAATTGCCCCTGGGCACCCAGGTGTCCTGGGTTATGGACCTAAATATAAAGGACTAATAGCTCTGATACATGGTGCTTCGCAGGACACTCCAGGAGGCCACCAGGGTGGTTGCTCCTAGCTCTGAATAAAGCCTATTAATTTTTTACCCATGGCTCCCAGAATCTTTTCCTATTATCTAGCTTGTGGACCTGCATGTGAAGGGTTTGTGACCCAGTCTGTACGATGGGCTTGAGGGGTCTGTGAGCCCTAGCCCTAGCATACAGAATCTCTAACCATAAATAAATCTCTACATAAATAAATCCTTCTGCATCCTCTCTAAAGCACACTACATAGAGATGCCCATGTAAGAAGCAACTCAATCCCAAGTTAAGGCTGAATTTTAGAATGTCTGCCCTTCTGACTTCATTCAGGGGTTCATATTGGAAACCACCATGTGTTTTCTTTGTCCACAATTTTTTAATATATCATATGGCATGTCTGGATAGTCACACCAACTTGTACCCCAGTTTCACCTACTCTGGGGGTGGCTGCTGTCGCAGATTTGTTGATGCCCCATCCAACCCCCATATCCTTCTCGGTCCATTTGAATTCAACTGGAGCTACAGGCAGTTTCCACCTGCATCTATCTTTCCTGACCAGGGGCTTTATCTGGCACCAGGTAGAAGGGTGCAGGGACTTAATGCCCA
>NW_007836055.1:0-740 GCF_000696425.1 Galeopterus variegatus
ATCTTTTGCCCATTTTTTATTGGGTTGTTTGTCTTATTATTAAGTGGTAAGAGTTCTTTATGTCATATTTTAAAAAAACTAATTAATTAGTTAATTATTTTTAGCTTTGCTCTAGAATTGGAGGGTTTACTATATTTTTTCCCACATTTTAATTTCTTTTAATTTATTTTTTATTGGTTATAAATATTCATGAGATACAAAGCCGATTTTCACCCCTCGTGCCCATGATGTGAGGGCCAGATTCATACTGGCAGCATATCCATTACCCCAAATTGCATTTGTACCCTGTGTCCCTCACCCAATTATCCCCACCCTCCCTCTCTCTCCCCCTTTCCCCCCCACTCCACTTTGTAGCCCAAGGAATGTTCTCTCCCTCTGCAAGTCCAACACACTACCATGATCTTTCTTTCCTTCCCTCTCTCTCTCCGAGCTCTCACATATAAGTGAGTACATGTGGTATTTATGCCTCTGTGCTTTGCTTATTTCACTCAACATAAATTTCTCCAGGCTCATCCATGTTGCTGCAAATGGGAGTATTTCATTCTTTTTTTATGGCAGAGTAGTATTCCATGGTGTATATATTCCACAGTTTCCTTATGCAATCATCTATCAATGGACATTTAGGTTGGTTACATATCTTGGCTATTGTAAACAGAGCTGCGATGAACGTGGATGTGCAGGTATCCTTTCAACATGATGATTTCCATTCCTCTGGGCATATATCCAGAAGTGGGATTGCT
>NW_007836056.1:0-740 GCF_000696425.1 Galeopterus variegatus
TTATGTTCTATGATGGGAAACTGGGTAAATGGTGACCCCAGACTTGAACTCATAAAGATACAGAAGACAAAAAAATACTGTTTGTTTATGAAAGGGAGAAAGATAAAATGGAGATAAGAAAATCAGTTCTTAGGCATCTCGAATTTAGGTATCTACAGGATGTCCAGATGCAGACACGCAGTAAGAACAAGACAGGGCAGAGCGATTCCAAATGGGCTACTATGGAGGAGGATCCTGGGACCGGGTATCTACTGGTCACTGTATTCACCCCCAGAGGTCAAAGTCAGATAGAACAAGAACATGTGTGTAAGATACATCCAAGGGAAAGGGTGGAGGGTCACGATCCTGGAGGATAGATTTGTGAAGTCCAAGGGGTGATGAGAGGAGACAGTCAAAAAAGAGTGAGAGGCCAGGGAAATGAGCCGGAGTATGGAACGACGGCAGCAGTAGAAAAAAAAGGTCCAGTAAATGGGTCTGAGATGCCCAAGTCTCTCCTACATGCCAGCCCCTCCGGACCAGGCTGATTGTCCCTGAATTCCTAGAATACTTATTACCTCTTTGTATTTTGTCCCTAACCATATATGAGTTTTCACTGTCATTTAACTGCAATCTCTTCAAATAGCCTGTAAATTCCTAAAGGAAAGATATTGCCCTTTATAAATCTTCTTATTGTCCCCCACAGTACAAGCACAAAGGAGGAATACAATAAATACTTGCTAAATGAAAACAAGCTGTATTTC
>NW_007836057.1:0-740 GCF_000696425.1 Galeopterus variegatus
GCTGCCTCTCCTTCCTTTTCTGGACTGGTGTCGACCAACGGGGTCCTCATGTTTGCTTTGTGACCACTGTAGCTCATCATCCATGTTAATAAAACTTCCCGAGATGAAAGGAGGATTCCAAGTGTACTTAGTGTGTGTTTGTCCTGGTTACTGCATGTACATATCCCAGTTTCTGTACTGATGCAGTTACTTTCACATGATGACTCGATCAACCAGTTTCTTTGTCAGAAGGTTTTAGCCAGGTTTTTTGATTTTATGTTGCAGATTATGCTCTCTGGATGGATGCTTATGGCTTCCGGCATTATTGAACATGTGTAGTGTCTGAAATGCATGTTTGATTTTCTTGAAAATTTTGATAAAAAAGCATAGTGGCTCTTTTTCAAGGCAGTGCTGCACCAGGCTATTCCATTGCAAGTATGGAGAGAAAGATCAACTTGCTTAAAGTTTTTGAACACTCTCTTCAAAGTTCCGTGAGAGAACGAAGAAATTGAGATACTTCAGGTTTTCTCTCACCAACACTGAAATCTTTACCATGCTCCTGGTACCTTCCTTTTACTTGTCTGGAAATCTTGGTGGTATAGAAAAAGCATTAAAAAACAAAACAAAACAAAAACTCTGAGAGTGAGAAAACCCAACCAATTCTTCCTTTATTATCTGACTTACAAAATTATTGCTCATCGCAAAAAAATAAAACAGTGTTGTAGTATTTAATATCTCATTTAGTTGATGGAGACTGTTTC
>NW_007836058.1:0-740 GCF_000696425.1 Galeopterus variegatus
GCTTCTAGGAGCCCAAAGGAATCTGTGCAAATCATGCCATAGCTTAATAAGCAGCAAACATATCCTCCAATTTGCTGTAAATACGTATAATCTCTCATTATTGGCAGAATAAATGGAAAGGCTGTTTGCTGAGGACTTCGTGAACATTACTTCAGTAGCTCTAATCCTTTGAACCTCAAAATTTGGCCATATTTTTGGTCTTATTTTCATTTTAGAAAAAAAGAGTTCCTTTACAGAATTCAGTTTTCTGCTTAAATAAGGAGGTGTGCCTACATATAATCAATTTCTTCAGTGCAGCATCTATATAATACAAGATTGATTCAAATTAGCCACTAAGATTTTAGTCATCCTACTTGTTTCTGCCTTTTGATGCAGATTCAGTAGAAATGGAAACCAAGCACTTAAAAGCAGATGGTGTGTATATATCAGGTTGCTAAATATCCTACACATACATAAATGCCTGGGCTTCTGAGTGTTGTGACATAAAACATTCTTAGAACAGAATGACATAATTCAATATTATGTGTAGAACTACTTTATCCATCTATTCAGTCATTGAGTTGATAACTCCTAAGTCATAACCCTTTGCTAGGCCTTAGACTGATGATCTCCAGGGTGATACCAGTATTTCTAGCTCCTGGGAAGGGTCCGTGAGCCCATTCACCTGGCTGGTGTTCCCTAGAAAGTCAATCAATCCAGATGTTGCAGGAAGCTGTGGCACCCTGCTGCAGACTGCTGCT
>NW_007836060.1:0-740 GCF_000696425.1 Galeopterus variegatus
ATCAAGCCTCAACAGATTTTAAAAAATTAAAATTATTTCAAGTATCTTCTCATACCACAATGGATTAAAACTAGAAATCAGTAACAAGCAAAACTCTGGAAACTACATAAACACATGGAAATTAAATAACATGCTTCTGAACAACCTACGGTCCAAGAAGAAATTAAACTTGAAATCAAAAAAGTTACCAAAACTAAAGAAAATAAAAGGACAGCATATCAAAACCTGTGGGATGCTGCAATACTAAGAGGGAAATTTATTGTGGTAAACGCTTACATCAAAAGAACAGATAGATTTCAAATAAACAACCTAATGCTACACCTCAACTAGAAAAACAAGAATAATCCAATCCCAAAATTATAGAAAAAAAGAAATAATTTAAGAGGAGAACTAAATGGAATAGAAACCCAAAAAGCAATACAAAAGACAATGAAACAAAGAGTTTTTTTGAGAAGATAAGCAAAATAGACAAACCATTAGTTAGGCTAACTGAGAAAAGAAGAGAGAAGACCCAAATACCAAAAATTAGAAATGAAAAAGGAAACATTACAATTGATACCACAGAAATACAAAGAATCATTATAGACTATTATTAACAGCTATACAGCAATGAATTTCAAAACCTGCAGGAAATGGATACATTTCTGGACACATACAAACTACCAAAGCTGAACCAAGAAGAAATTGAAAACCTGAACAAACCAATAAGAAGCAACAAGACTGAAGCAGTCACCAGCAGT
>NW_007836061.1:0-740 GCF_000696425.1 Galeopterus variegatus
ATCAGTGTGTCTCAGAGTCCCAGGTTCAGGTCCTGGCTCCTTCTTGCTCGATAAGGCTCTGCTCACTCAGAATCTGGTGCTCTTTCCTAGTAAGATGAGGATAGGGACAGGACCTGCCTTTGAGGCTGGTAAATGCTTGCCGTAGTGCCTGGCACTGACCGAGATCAAGAAAAGGCAGGATTCAGGGTGGCAGTGGTACTCAGGGTAAAGGGAACTGCTGGCACAAACTCTACACTGTTGACACATTCCCCAAACAGCCCTTAACCCTCTAAAAAGGTAAGGTGAGAACAACCAACTTAGCCAATGTTTGGAATTTGTTTTCTTGAGAGAAGATCTTGATTGAAAATGCAAATTGTTTGGAAATTGATGAGGATGGTGGTCACTTGCACCAGGACTGAGTCCTAATTGGCTATGGGAAAAACAAGGACATTTTAGGGTCACTTCCCTAACATTCAGTGCTGAGAGGAAAGGCCAGGTCCTTGTCCAAACATCTCACGTCCAGGACTGTGAGTGGCACACTCTAGTTTGGATAGCCTGTGCGTTTAACCCTGATGGCTTTTCTTAAGAGATTATAATCATCTTTATTATACTTTGTGTTTTTCTCAGGAAGAGTGAGGTCTGAAAGCTTTCCCATATTTCAATCTTAGGAGCTTGGGTTGTGACTAGAAGTATCCCTTGGATATAAAACACATATCAAGTTTTTTTTTTTTTTTTTTTTTTTTTTTTTTTTTTTTTTTTCC
>NW_007836062.1:0-740 GCF_000696425.1 Galeopterus variegatus
TTAAAAACACTTTTTATTTTAATTTATCAATATACAATGTATTGATTTGTGTCCCTTTACCAATTTCTCCTTTTCTCCCCTCCCCCCTCATCAGCATCATATATGAAACACATAGTGCTCTCAAAACTTTTTTTATTTTGAAACTACAGGTATGGGATTCTGGGCTTAAACTGGGCATCTTTCTGCTGGAAAATTATTTTTCTCTACTGAAAAATATTTTCTTATATGGAAAAATCACTTTAAATCTCAACGTTAAATCCTTGTTTGGAGAGATAGTATGTGGATTAAAACCTGACAAAGATCATCTTAGGGTTTCCTAGAAACCCAGCAGCATCATTTTCATCACATAACTAATCACTTGCTTTCATCAGCTGTACATAAACAAAATCAGTAAAAGCTAAGTATGAGGAGCCAGAGAGGAGATAAAATTTACTGCTACTTAATTAGCAGCTTCTTCCTTGTTATCCCTGAAACCTTCCACATGACACATCTGCAGACAGCTGTCTCCATTTATCACCCTCTTCCCTCAGTTTTGTCTTCTCTAAACTGAAGATCCCCACCTGGCCAACCATTCTCTGTCTGACCCTATTCTCTAATTTCACCATGCTGGTCACTTTTTTCTGGATACACTCATTTGCCCATGTCCTTCTTAAAATGTCATACCCAGGACCAAATGCTGTAGATGTTACCTAACCAGCACAAAGTCTAGTTACTTTCCTGGAATTGAACATTATCTTTTC
>NW_007836063.1:0-740 GCF_000696425.1 Galeopterus variegatus
TTCTGTTGTGCTTATTTTCTCATGAAAATGACATATATGGAAGTAATTATAAGGGAGCTAAAGCACTTAAAAGGGGTACAGAGTGCTTTCAAAACGCATAAAAGAAATAAGGGGAGCATTACTTGGTCAAGTGATATTTAATAGGATATCAATAAATTGATAAATGATCAACCAAATAACTTAAAAACTTGATGAACCCTGGGATTATACTTAGCAAATATATGAAGTTTTCAACAAGACCTTGTAAAATGTAGCCGGACATTTTACACCACCTTGATGCCAATGAGACAAAAAAAAATTAGAATAAGGTCTTTGTTAGAAATATATTTTTAAATATGTCTGAGATATACTTTTAGACATAATATCGTTGTGTCTCAAGTAACATCAAAGTAATGTGACGTAGGGCAGAGTATTTCTGGTAACGGTGGAGACCCGCCAGTCATATAAGACCATCTTCAGCAGTGACAGCAGCCAATGGAGTTTTCTGTTAAAAAAACCGCACTTGAAAAGTTGAACGTTTTCTGGCAGAGGGCACTCCCTGTCATTCCTCTATGGCATCAGGAAAGGGCAGCAGAAAACCCCAGACTTACTGGCTTAAGGTACCAGAGAATACTGTTCATGACTGAAATAACAGCTGGAAGTTCAAAGGAAAAAAAAAATCTCTCAGTGAGAGAATTTTAGAATTAAGACCCAAAATCCAATTACAAATTCTGCCCAAATGCCAGGTTGACAGCCAGACT
>NW_007836064.1:0-740 GCF_000696425.1 Galeopterus variegatus
AGACATAAACTTACTTGTTTATATATTCATGTATCTATATAGTTGTCCCTCAGGGTTCCCCAGTGATTGGTTCCTGGACACCTCCCACCCGCTGTGGATACTAAATCTGAGGATGCTCAAGTCCCTTATATAACATGGCACATAGTATTTGCATATAACCTATGCACATCCTTTTGTAAACTTTAAATCTCTTTAGATTACTTATACCTAATACTATGTAAATGCTGTGTCAATAGTTATACTCTTATTTTTTAATTTGTATTATTTTTTATAGTTGTTACTTCTTCTTCTTCTTTTTTTTTTTTAATATATATTTTGGATTTACGAACCCATGGATACAGAGACCCGGCTGTATATGTGCACTTTCTATTACAAGGCAGACTCTTATCCAATGTGCTGTCTTAATTGATTTATATAATCGGATGGTAAATATATGTTTGCATATTCCTTTTCTAAGAGGTCATTTTATGTTATAAATAATTTATTTAAGAACCAATATCTTAGTTTCTGTATACAATCTTTTCAGAGTAAATATAGTTGTAGGGTTCTGTGTATAAGTATTGCAAACATGGTAGCAACTTTGAATTGCAATAATACATATACATTTTGAAAGTTTGATAAGTAAAAAAAATTAAGTATGAAATTTTAGACTATATTTTTTCTTTCTTTTTTTTTTTTGGTCTTTTTTTGTGACCGGCAACGGATCGCAACCCTCAGTGTCACGCCCGTACCGGACCGGG
>NW_007836065.1:0-740 GCF_000696425.1 Galeopterus variegatus
TGCAACAATGAACTGGGTGCAAATCTTGTGTCTTTATCAATCCTGAGCTTTCTTTGTCCATCTTTTTTCCAACTGTGTTCTTTCTTCAGGATATAGGTCTCTGTTCAACGAGTATCCTTGGAGCTGCTGTAGTGAGAGAGGTGCAGTAAGCCACGAAACAGCGTAATTTAAGAAAAATTGCATATCCTTTCTACAAATCCTTTCTGATTTTTTTCCCCGGAGTCCTCACATATGAAAATTCTGATATTTCACAAGTGATTCTTACTAGTTAATATGGAGAAAGAAATATCAAATATATTGTGTACTCTTGTAACTTTCAGAGGAAAATACTGAGCCTCCCTTTTCTATGTTTCTATTGTAACTAACCTTTACTCATCTTAATATACCTTTTATCATACTTAATTTTATTTAATTATTTAGTTGCACAGGACAATAAGAACCCTGAAAGAGGCTCTCTCTGTCACATACATACACTTAACACTGAGTAAGACTCTGCACATGATACCTGATCAACATGTTTAGAGAACAAATGAATACTTTTTAATTGTGAAAATATCTAAGGATTTCTAATCTTAAAATTCATGGCAAATTAAATCATACATTTGTTTTGAGAACAGCTGCAGAAAAATGATATCCCAAAGAAATTATCAACTTTTGTCTGTAAATACCTAAAACAACATATTGGGTTTTCAAAGAAATCTAAAATAAGAAATTCATCTTTTCTAAATCCTTTCAGGAGC
>NW_007836066.1:0-740 GCF_000696425.1 Galeopterus variegatus
AATAATCAGTATTCAATGTGATAAATCATTAATTACTTAGTGCAGCTTAGAAATAGGGACTAAAGCCTTGAGTCATGCCTTTTGGCATGAATAATAAATATACTTTATAAAACTTTTACGCTATACTTTACCCTCAGAATATATATTACCCCCAGAAACAAACATTGTTATATATGTAAATATGCTTTAATCACTCATGCTACTTTTAACATAAAAGATATTCATAATTAAACACATATTTTACAAATTACTTCTAAAATAAGAATTTTGTTAAGATTCATTTATCATGCTTGTGGTCAGCCTTATTTTTATTAAGAAATACTGAAAAACATCTTTTTATATAATTCTATTGATTCACTAAGCTAAAGAAAAAAGGCATAACTAAATGTGACTTACTTTATGGACATATATATGAATATTCTTGATAAAAGAAAAACATGAACATCCTTATCCCAAACTATGGTTAAATCTTAATTTTCTAATATGACTTTGGAAAAGAGCTGGCCTTTATTGAAGCTTGCCCTAGTTCAGCCATAGGTGCAGATTTTATAGCAGTCATAGATTATGCATAAGTCATTCCACTTAATCCCCAAAATATCTGTTATAGAATATGTAAAAACTTGTTTTGTTAGTGAAGAGAGTAAGACTCAGGGAAAATAAACAAGTTGTCTGTTGGGCTTTTAAAAAACTAACAACACCTTAAAGTGACATTACAAGTGGATTAACGTGGCAGCCTAAGA
>NW_007836067.1:0-740 GCF_000696425.1 Galeopterus variegatus
TCCGAACCCGCGGCGGGAGCGTCACTGCGCTCCCAGCGCCGCACTCTCCCGAGTGTGCCACAGGGCCGGCCCTACTTTTCCTATTTTTATTATGATAGAAGTTTACATTACTGATTTGAGATTTTTCTTACTTTTAATGTGGGTGTTTACAAGTATAAATTTTCCTGTGAGCACTGCATGAGCCCTGCATCCTATAAATTTTGATATGTTGTGCTTTGATCTTTTTCTCAAAGTGCTCTCTAATTTTCCTGTGATTATTCTTTTTACCCATTTATTATTTAGGAAAGGGTTTAATTTCCACTTATTTGTGAGTTTTCTAAATTTCTTTCTGTTATCGTGGTCAGAGAACATATTTTCTATGATCTCAGTCTTTTTTTTAAAAAGGAGGAAATAGGGCCGGCCCGGTGGCGCACTGCTACAGTGCGCCGCTTGGGAAGCGCGGCGGCGCTCCTGCCGAGGGTTCGGATCCCACATACAGACCGGTTCCTGCTCACTGGCTGAGCGAGGTGCGGGGGCAGCACCGAGGGTTGCGATCCTGTTGCCGGTCCCGGCCCGGTACGGGCACGACACTGAGGGTTGCGATCCGTTGCCGGGCACGAAGAAAAAAAAAGACAAAAAGACAAAAAATAAATAAATAAAAAAATAAAAAATAAAAAAAAATAAATAAAAAGGAGGAAATAAAGGAAAAATTAACAAAACAAAAAAGTTAGTGGAAAAATTTCCAGTATCTTTCAATTCTA
>NW_007836068.1:0-740 GCF_000696425.1 Galeopterus variegatus
TGTTCCAATCAATAACCATTAGAGATTAAGAAAGTTTATTAAAAACAAAGGTTGAGATGGAAACTATAAGAGGAAAGGGACACACAGTAACATTTCCATTATATGTTACTATGTTTGTACTTACAGATAAATAAACATTATATAAAAACTATATAAAAGCAACCTTGAATGAAATCAGGTGGTTCACGAAAAAAAAAATCCCAGTACTTTTGATAGCTAGGCAGAGTTTTAAAATGTTTTGTCTTAGTATGTCTAGATATGTCTAGACAATTTTAAATGACACTAAAAGCAATTTCATGGGTGAAAGTAAACAAATCAGCTCCTTTCTTTTTTACATGAAAATGTTCTGTACATTAATTATAAAAATCATTATTACGTATTTTTTAATGCTGAGTTAGGGCAGTACAATTGGTTACCCTATATAGTTGTCAGTAATTCAAACCTAAAATTAAAAAGATAAACATTTATGTTGACCTTAACTGTAGCCATCAACAGAGCGCAAGATTGCTCCTTATTTTTTCCCTTCATCCCCTAATACCTTGAGGAACTCAGAACATTAAGAAAACCAAAACAGAGGTCAAAGATAGTCTCTCTAGGAGTGAGCTAAGAAAAGCAATCTGTGGCCCTTCATTGTCTTTTGGGCTTTCTTATCCTTTTTATAAGAATAAGAGAAATTTACTTTATCGTTCATGATTCTGTTTCTGTCTCTGTGCCTCTAATGGTGCTTTCACCCAAGCCCA
>NW_007836069.1:0-740 GCF_000696425.1 Galeopterus variegatus
ACTGATAACGTATTCATTACTTCACCAGGATAGACATAAGCAAAATTTAGTCCTTTTTTTAACTTCTTGGATTATAGCAACTACACTTTTTATTAACAGTAATTTCTAAATAATCATTTATTAATAGACCAACTTCAATCTGGGGTTCTTCCCTCTCAAAAACAGCAACTTTTGTAAAGAGAGAGAAGAGAAGATAGATCCAAGAAAGAGAGACTCTTTTAAGATTATAACAAAATATACTGATGTTATATAGTCCCACAGACTGATTTAATGATGGCTTTTGTATCTAAAACATGACTATGCTAGTCTATTTAGACTTTTTTATTTATAACATTTCCTTTATTTTTGGTCCTATTCCACTCCCTTCCTATGTGTTTCATAGTGTATGAACAGAATAAAGATTGGTTGGTGTGGGAAAAATTACATTTAAAAAAAAAATCACTTTGGGTATCAGATTTTTAGAGCTTGCATCCAAATGACTAAAGATAAGAAGGTTATAACATCTTAATCCATTCTGAGCTAATCAATTCCCACCACAAACTACGTATTTGCTTATTTTCTGCCTTTTAAACACTTATACTCATTTGTCTCTGAGTGCCCTGTTGGGCTTCATTCACTATTGTGATGTGACAGCTCTTAGTCAGCCTTAGGAGGGGTATTTTTCAAAATGGCTGTTTCACATCACTCCATACCCGTATTGTAGACTTGTTGGCAGTGAAAATATTCACAGTGAGAGGGTT
>NW_007836070.1:0-740 GCF_000696425.1 Galeopterus variegatus
TTATTTTTATAGTACAAGTTTAACATTTACCCTAGCCTTTAAAAATACTGCATTATAAAAACACAAACCACTCTAATTCATAAATGTCATTGCAAAACATTTTGTAATATTAATTCTAACTAGCCTATTACAAACAGTACCATGTTTAATAGGAGGCATTCATAGTGAAGTCAGAAATAGGTCAAAATGCTTAATATCAGCACTATTATTTTTACATTTCCTACAGGTATCAGTCTACACAATTAGGAAAGAGATATAGATTAGTAGTATAAAAATTGACAAAGAAGTGGGCCGGCCCCGTGGCGCACTCAGGAGAGTGCAGCACTTGGGTGCGCAGCAGCACTCCTGCCGCGGGTTTGGATCCTATATAGGGATAGCTGGTGCACTGAGTGCGGTGCGATCAACACCAAGCCGAGGGTTGCGATCCCCTTACCGGTCACAAAAAAAAGACAAAAAAAATTGACAAAGAAGATGGAAATGGATAATAAAGTTTTAAACCTGGAAAACTCAATACCAATTGAAAAAATATTGCAAACAATAAAAATGTTAGTAAAACTTTTAGGCATCAAATTAATAGTTTCATTAGATATGAAACTCCATAGAGACAGAAATTTTACATATGAGGTTAATTCAAAAAAATCATGGAAAAATAGAATTAGAAGATAATACTAACATTTCCGTGAACTTTTTTTTTTTTCCTTTTTGTCTTTTTTCGTGACCGGCAACGGATCGCAACCCTC
>NW_007836071.1:0-740 GCF_000696425.1 Galeopterus variegatus
CAATATGAGCATTAATAAATTAACATGCTACAAGAAATATAGTATCCCATTTCTCACCTGGAAAATTCACATGGCGCAACAAGTGTTCATTGGAAAGAAAAAAAAGGAAAAATTGAAAGGAAAATGCAGTGCTTTACACTGAAATCAGTAAAATGCTTTGTACTTCCTAGGCATTGAAGTACAAACAATTCTTAGGTAAGAATTCTACTTTTATAGCTTTATATTTAACTTAAGACTTTATTGATGCATTGTGAGGGATCCCTCCAATCATCAAACATTCAATTCTTTTAGACTTAATTATTTGTTTCCAAGCACATAATAAAGCAAACTAAAAACCAAACTATCAAACACAAAACACATACAAAAACTGTCCTTCTATGGAGTTTATATTCCAAAAATTTTTGACTGATGAAAGGTAATCAGAAATGATTACTGCAGTAACTTAGTCCCTCCCGGGTAACATTTAGTGTGTTTTAACTCACTACCAATGTTTGGGTCATTGGCAATTATTGTCACTTTTTGAATTTTCAGAAACCTAATATCATACAATCTTAGGCATAAGAGGAAAAAAATTTGGAAACAAAATCATGATTCAGACATTATTGTTTATATTAGTTGTATCTTTTATTCATTGTGTTATTTATGATTAAGGACAAAAAGATCTACCTAATAGATTCAACTGTAGATGGCTCCTTTATTAAGATATTTATCCTAAATTAAGACATTAATTTATCCTAAAT
>NW_007836072.1:0-740 GCF_000696425.1 Galeopterus variegatus
GGTACCTAATTTGTATCTGTTCAGCTGATTAAACCACAGTATCAACAAGCTACCTATATTCTTAATTTCAGATAAAAATGCCCAGTGTGAACGTGTATATTAAAATGAAAAGCAGTAGTGCATGACAAAATCTAGTAGTATTAAGAGTGCAGGCTTTTGAGTTAAAAAACAAAAAAACAGAAAAACTGTTTATATCAACTTCTGTCACTTCCTAGCTGTTTAATTTGGCGGCGAGGAATAGTTGCTTAACCTCTTTTCACCTCGTTTCTGAAACTATAAAATAGGAATGCTTATGCTCACCTCGTGGCCAGTTTGCAAGAGTTAAAGGAGAATATGTATCTGAAAGGTTAGAGGAGAATATGTATCTGAAATGACTAGACATAATAGATGGCTAATAAGTGTCACCTATTTCATTATTCAGAATGTTCTTGGTAGACAGACCAGTGACCCAGATCTGTAATTATCTAGCTATTCTGGACCTATCATAATTTGACCTCATAGTGATTTAATTTGCTAATTTATAACAAGCTGTCATTCTCACTGAGGGTGCTATTAGATGTGAAGTAAACAATCTGTAGCTTGTAATTTTCAGCCAACAGTAATTCAAGCCAGAATGCAAAAGATGCAAAGAAGAAAATGGAGACAAAAGGTCCAAAGGCAGTAGAATATAAAATAACTCTGAGAATTTTGAGAAAACAGATTGTTTCAAGGCTGACATTTGTTTAAAAATGAAAAATAGC
>NW_007836073.1:0-740 GCF_000696425.1 Galeopterus variegatus
TTCTCAGATGCTGAGCACTTAAAGAAGTAGGTAATTACACAGGTACATAGGTAGATAGATACACAGGTAGGTAATATGTAGATAGATAGCTAGATTGACATACTTAGGTAGGTATGACATATCTGAAAGCCAAATGTAATTCTGTAATTATACTTTTAATTATATAATAATTGCTAAATTGACTTAATATTGAACACATTTGATTTGCCCATGAAATGTTGCACCATAAATAATGTCTTTTCTCAAAATAGAAATACTACATATTGATTAGTGAAAAGAAAATATATTTATACATTTTTGTGGAATGTTAACCTAGGATTTTGTGTTTGATTTTATTTTGAATTCTATTTTGTTTATATACCTTGGGCAAGCATATCCATATTATTTCTGAATAAGTAATGGACAGATTAATTTAGAGTGCCTGTAATTATCATATTGTAGCATTTTATTTCTCTGCATATATTAATTTTAAAATCAGAAAAAGATAAGTACACCAAATGCAGTTTTGAGCAGGCAAATTTTGTGCTTAATCCTTAGTGGCTATTCAAACACATGTTGTGTTATTTATTTAGTGTTCTTCTCAAACTAGAATGTAAACTCAAGTGAACAGATATTTATTTGTTCTGTAGAATTCCCAAAATTGTGCCTGCCTCATTGTAGATGCTCTATGGATCCTTATTGGAAAAGATAAACAAATGAGCATCATAAATAGAAATTAATGAAAACATTAGTTTTTTTTT
>NW_007836074.1:0-740 GCF_000696425.1 Galeopterus variegatus
CTTGGAATATGGGCCCCTCTGTTAGGGCAGATCATTTGAGAGCTGGATTCATCCACACAAGAAAAAAGGGCCCCAGAGAGAATGTCAGCTAGATAGAAGTCATACTTTTTCATAATCTGATCTCAGAAGTGGCACTCTATCATTTTGCTGTATTCTACTCATTGGAAGCACATCACTAGGTCTGGCCCACATTCAAGGGGAGAGGATTACACAGGACACAAGGACCACTGGGTGCCATTTAAAGGACCGTCTACCAAACCAGCTTTCATTTGGCCTTACATTTCTATTTTACTTCTAAAGGGAGAAAAAGCAATTTGTAAGAGGTAGGTGGAGAAGTAGGAATGAAGTCAAAGGTGTATTTATGAAAACAGCCCGTAGATCCAAGAAATGCTGAGAGAGGAAAACTTCAGGGGTTCAGGAGTTACGGGAATTCTGTCCATTAAAAAGATGCAGTTCCGTGGAGAACCTCAGGACCCAGAGAAGAGATACATTGCCAGGAGGGACATGTTAATGAGTTTTAAATATCTGAAGTTATATCAAACAGAAGAGGAATTATGTTTATTTTTTCTGATTCCAGAAAATAAATCCAGGACCAACGGGTGGAAATTATCCAAGAGACAAATCTCTGGCCAGTGGAGCTGTTGGCCAGTGGAATGGGCAGGATGACCCCACTGCAGCCGGGTTGTTCAGGCGGAGGCTAAACAGTGCAGACAGAGACTGTTGGAGTAGAGGTGAAGTCT
>NW_007836075.1:0-740 GCF_000696425.1 Galeopterus variegatus
TGTTTCCTAATAATCAATTTAGATTTTCATATTTGTTTCGGAATTTCAAATGTATCTTTCAAATTTCTTTTAGTAATGGAAAAATTATTTAAAATTTTAACCAAATATAAATAAACAATAAATATCTACATAAAACACTAAATTTAAATATTTCTTCCTCTTTTTAAGCCAAGCATTCAATCAATAGTTGGTTTTACAATACTGGGCATGTATGATATTGGAGGAACCAGTAAATATTAACACTGAGAATTTTTCTATATTAAATGGTATGATTTCAGGTGTAGATAGTAGTTATTCTATTTTTCAAATTTATTTATTATAGTTGACAAAAATTGAATATGTTTGTTATGTACAATATGATGTTTTGAAATATGTATACATTGTGGAATGTCTAAATCAAGGTAATTAATATATGCATTAACTCACATACTTATTTTTGTGGTGAGAATACTTAAAATATATCTTTTAAATTTTTAAGAATACAATACATTATTATTAATGATAGTTGCCATGTTGTCCAGTAGATCTCTTGAACGTAGTCCTCCTGTCGAAGTGAGATTTGGTATCCTTTATGCAACATCTCTGCAACCGCCTCCCAGCCTCTGGTAACCACCATTCCAGTCTCTACTTCTATGAGGTTAACTTTTTTAGACTCCACATACAAGCGAGATCATGTGGTATTTGTCTTTCTGTGCTTGGCTTATTTCACTTGACATAGTGTCCTCCAGATTCATAGACAT
>NW_007836076.1:0-740 GCF_000696425.1 Galeopterus variegatus
GGGTGAGGACCCGTGATCTGACAGGACGGCGCGGGCCACCCTCTGGATTCGCAGGGCCGGGAGGCTGGGGAAGGCAGAGCCTGGGAGTAACAGGGAAAGGAAGGTTCTAGAGGGGATGGGGAGGCAAGTGGCACCCAGCCCGGAGACGACCAGTTCTGATTCTGTGATGCCAGCCCTGGGGAAAAAGTTTGCTCTTTTAATGCAAAGACTTAGGCACAGGAGCCCTTGGGAAACCATGCCCCTGAGGGTCCTTGTGGCTGGCCCCTGTGGGGACTGAGGACCAGGGCTGCCCCGAGGAGTGGCTGGGAGGGGCCAAGAGTGTGAGCCTTGGCAGTGGGGCAGCCCAGTGGACAGGACCCTCTGCCAGGTGAGGTGGCTGCAGGGTGGACCACTCTGGGCAGCCTGGGCTGAATGTCCCCCAGGGAAGATCTGGGGACCTGGACAGGCGTAGGCTGACTGGGGTCACCCCTCCGGCCTCAGTCTCCTGAGCTTTCTACCCCAGGCAGGGTCCCGGGTGAGGAGCGGGTGGCTGTCAGGGCCTGGGGCTTAGCCAGGGTCTCCACCGCATTCCTCTGAAGCCCTTCTGTCTGGGGCCTGGACATTGTGCCCGCATGAAAAGGAAACAGCAGCAGGAGCCATAGAACCGAGGGGCTGGCGCTCAGGCCTGGTTTTATGGCCCCAGTTTCTCCTTTTGGGGAGACCATAAATCAGGCCCATAACACCAGCCTTGGCCCTGCATG
>NW_007836077.1:0-740 GCF_000696425.1 Galeopterus variegatus
TGAATACACTAATATTTTGGTACAAACCAAAACATTTTCCCATTGGTTGGTGAAGAGACCAATATTCCAGAAGTATTTTTGTGTCATGAATCTCTTTACCAATCTCATGAAGCCTATATTTATAACTGAGGAAAAAGCTCAATATTAGTTAGAGTTTAGAAAAAAATAAGAATGCCATTTTTCAGCCTCTCCAAATATTATGGTATATGGACTCCAGGTAAGGAAGTTCTCATAAAATCAACGTGAAGTGTGTATGTTATACCTACTATTTAGACAATATTCTCTCCATATTCTGACTCTCTCTTTTGTTGACAATCTGCCAGATTTATTGTGCATTTTCCCCTTATCTTGCATATAACCCTTCTACTCTTCCAAATATTTTTAAAATAAACGTCTTCCATAAATAACCAATTTTAAATAACTTTATATGATCTTCTCAAAACTGGTAACACTAGGTAGAAACTCCTGTATAGGTAAGATGGAAATGAAACTAGTGAGCACCCGAACTTCTATGCTTTTCTCTGCATTTTCTCCTAATCAGCCATACTTTTCGAACTGTGGGAGCAGAGCAATGAACCATAGCGTTACTCTATGCTTTCTGCAACTGCTTGGTCTTTCCCCCCTTCACAAAGATGCTTACACCACCCACCTAATCACACATGCATCAGTCCCTCAGTTATTCTCTTCTTTCTCTTTAGCATAAGCAAGATCATTTATCAAACATTCTTTTTATCATAGAG
>NW_007836078.1:0-740 GCF_000696425.1 Galeopterus variegatus
AGAAAATGAAGAGTTATGAGACATGTTTAGTAATAATAATAATAATAATAATAATAATAATAATAATGTAAATTTGATTTCCTGAAATACTTCAGAAAACAGCTCAAAGTTATAGCCTCAGTTTTGCATTTCCTCATTAGGGGACCTCTGGCAAGATCTCTGTTTGGCTTTTTTTGTCTGCATGATTTGTGTGATATATGTTGTCCATCAAACTCAGGAGGGTTAGAAGGGTTTATAGAAAGTGATTGGGAAATGCTTATTCAATATAATCTAAGAAAAATATAGTTCAACACTTTCTCTTAAGTTTTTTGTTTGCTTTTATAATGAATGGGTTAAATGCAAAATACAGGCAAGCTGTTAGATGTTTTACTAACTTTTCCATGGAAGAATTAGAAAACTCAGTAAAGACGTCATTTAAATGTGAACTTTTCTTCCAGGTTCCCTTATTATAGAGACTTGCTTATCCTCAAATAAATTCTGTGTAATAATAGTCATAGCAACTAACTGTGTTTAAAATCTTTAAACATGTTTCATTTAATTCTCACAAAAACCTTAGGAGGTGTGTGTACTGTTATTATTTCCATTTTACAGATGAGGAAATTGAGGCAAAGGTAGGTAAAATAAATTACTCATGGTTACCCCCAGGTGGTCTGGCTCCAGAGTCCACGCTCTTCCTCAAAACACCGTGGGATAATTCTAGTTTGCACTGTTCTTGGGTTGTTAGAAGCAATGGGATAGGA
>NW_007836079.1:0-740 GCF_000696425.1 Galeopterus variegatus
TACTTCTTTTAATATTGCTACTGGCATATTTAAAATTACATATAGGGTTCTCATATTTGTACTGAAGTGCACTGGTTTAACTTACTCTATAAAATGTTCCTTAAGAAATAAGAGAAATTAAATAATCTTTTATTTCTCATGGACCAGTTATGTGCCAGATGCTGCAAGAAGTACTTTGTAAATGTTATCACAGTTAATCTTGATCATAATCCAGCAAAGTAGGGGTTATTGTAATCAATTTATAGGTGAGAAAATGGATGCTCAGAGTGGTAAAGTGATTTGCCCAAGATCACACAGCTAATAAATAGCAGAGGAGGATTTGACTTGCATCTACCTTCCTTTTTTTTCCCCTCTTCTTCTTTTTCAAGAATTAGGCCGAACAAACCGATATGTATCAAGATTGAAACTTCGAGATGAAAACTGCTAAGCAAACTAACACTGAATGCATTTATGGAAAAAAAAAAATAAAGCCACAAATAATCAATAAATCTAAATGCAAATGATATTCCAATATTGATGATTAATGTGAAGAATTACCTGACTGGGAACTGCCTGGACCCTGCCTATGAGTATTTCACCTCTGATCAAAGGTGGAAATAAAGGTACTATCAATACTTAAAAGGGATCCGGTGCTGCAGAATTCTAACTCTAAGTAAAGTCAGAGTCTAACTCCTCTCTCAACATAGAATGGACTGACCTTCTCTGCTGAGATCAAGAGACTATCTAGTTCATCTGAGCTG
>NW_007836080.1:0-740 GCF_000696425.1 Galeopterus variegatus
AGAGGAAACCTGTGAGTTAAAAGAGACTTAACAGAAATACATATTTAAAATGGGAAAAAAAACTGAACCATACTAAATGTGGCTAGAGATGCACATTTGAATGAAAAAAATTGTCAAGAAATGTGACGTGATTAATGTTAACATGAGGTAGTGATTACATTTGAGAAAGGAGAGTGGGTTGAAAACCAGAGGGAGAAAGAAACATTGTAGGGATTTCTGAGAGTGCTTGAGTTACTTACAAAGGTATTTGCCTTATCATAACTCATTATACTATACATTTGTTTGTGTCTGTGTTCTGATTTAGGATTAAATGTTTTTTAAAAGATTTTAAAAAGAAGTAAATAAGAACTTAGTGGCCAAAGTGCTGAGAATTCTCATTAGTGAGAATGCTTGATGTACGTATTTCCTTAGAGTCTCCTCGATTGCATTCCTCTGCCAAGCCTGGATTTTTTACATTTCCTGTAAATTCTCTTAGCTCTCTGGTCTAGTTAAAATACATCTTCTAGTTAAATATATATAATTTTAGATAAATATATCTTGAAGAAGCCAGACCACTTGACCTCTAGAACTTTCCACACTCTGGATTTTGCTTATGGCATACTTGCATATGTAATACATGTTTTTTTCCTGTCCTCTGTATATATAGGGTGTGTGTGTGTGTGTGTGTGTGTGTGTTGTTTGGATATGTGTACATATGTAAAATGGGGATTACTTTCTGTTAAATCTGACTGACACAGCAG
>NW_007836081.1:0-740 GCF_000696425.1 Galeopterus variegatus
CGCTTCCCAAGTGGCGCACTGTAGCAGTGCGCCACCGGGCCGGCCCAAGGCCAATCGTTTTTAGGCACAGTTGCAAAGAAAACTACAAACAAAATATTGAATCAAAAAGAATTATATAAAAATTATATCACATCCAAAAAAACTACATCATATCTCAATTCAGTCAGTTGGATTTAGTCTAGGAATCCAAGATTGGTTTAATATTCAAAATTCAATCATATAACTCACTACATTAACGAAATAAAGGGAAAATACTATATGATTATTTCATTAGATGCAGAAAAAGTATTTGATAAAATTCAACACCTACCCATAATAAAAACTTGCAGCAAACTAGAAATGGAAGAGAACTTTCTGAATCTTACAGAGGATTCACCAAAACAAATAAATAAGAGCAATCAGTATGATTAAAAGTGAAATATTGAAAAATTTTCCCCTAAGAAGGGATTCATTGAACTGGGGTTTACAGTCAATGCAAAAAGGAAAAAAAAAAAAAAAAAACAAACAAACCCCACCTACCATTCAGACAACATGATTATATATCTAGAAAATCTAAAAGAACCTACAAATAATCTATGAGAATTAATAATGGAATTTAGCAAGGTTGCTGGTTATGAGGTATATATACAAAAAAATTATTTCTACATACTTGAGAAAAGCAATTATAAAAAAGAATTTTAAAAATACCATTTACAATAGCAATAATAATAGCAAATGACAGTAACCAAATACCTTGAAAG
>NW_007836082.1:0-455 GCF_000696425.1 Galeopterus variegatus
GTGTTGCTCCCGCGCCTCGCTCAGCCAGTGAGCGGGAGCCGGTCTGTATGTGGGATCCGAGGAGCGCCGCCGCGCTTCCCAAGCGGCGCACTATCCACTGCGCCACCGGGCCGGCCCCTTTTTTTTTTTTTTAAAGATGACCAGTAAGGGGATCTTAACCCTTGACTTGGTGTTGTCAGCACCACACTCACCCAGTGAGCAAACCGGCCATCCCTATATGGGATCCGAACCCGTGGCCTTGGTGTTATCAGCACCGCACTCTCCCGAGTGAGCCACAGCCGGCCCTAAAGCCTCTTTATATATATGGACAATTTGACCCTAGAATAGTTGGAACAGTTTATCCCCCACCCCGTATATGAGAAGGCCCATTTCCCTACACTTTCTTCTGCATTAACCGTTATCATTCTTTTTAATCTTTGCTATTCTTATAGGTTGAAAGTTAAATCTCTCTTTTT
>NW_007836082.1:5870-6610 GCF_000696425.1 Galeopterus variegatus
GAGCGTGGTGCTGACAACACCAAGCCAAGGGTTAAGATCCCCTTACCGGTCACCTTTTTTTTAAAAAAAAAAAGACAAATCCTGGCTCTGCCACTTTCTAGCTGTGGAACCTTGCATGTTTTACCTTACCTCTCTGTGCCTCAGTTTCTTCATCTGTAACAATGGGGACAATGATAGTTTGTTTCTCCTAGGCTGTCCTGGGAACAGTGCCCGCTGGTGTGCAGGCGTGAGCTATTGTGTGCAGAGATTATTACTGGCACCACACCCTCTGGGGTCCCAGCGCCACCAGCCTCCCTTCTCTACACACTGAAACGTCATTCACCATATTCTGTTTTTCCTCAAAATGTGTCAGTGTTTTCAAGGGGCTTCCCCTGAGTCCTGGGCCCCATACCCACTTGACTCTTTTTAAAGTGATCCTTGCTGTTTCTTCTCCCTTTAATGGTTTTCCCCAACACCATCCCCTTCCCCACAACCTGCAAACAACCACTGCTCCCTCTGCCCTCACCCTTGTCACGCAAGCCTTCTGCTTCCCTTCCCTTGACCAGGAAACTTCTAGATAAGACAAAACCCCTTAGGCTGGTTGCTTTCCCCTTTCCCCCTTCCTCAAGCCCCGGCTGTGGGCGCTGCTGGGTTTCTCTCTCTGAAGCTGCTCTCTTGAGGTCCCGGGAGGCTGCTCATGTCCTGCCTCAGAGCCCACTCCGCGTGGCTGGTACGGTGCCCTCCCCCTCCCCCTCCTCCCG
>NW_007836083.1:0-740 GCF_000696425.1 Galeopterus variegatus
AACAATCACTATATTTAGTGAAATTTCTACCAAAACCTAGCATGACTGCTAGCAGATAAAGACAAGTTTATTCTAAAATGTATATGATGAAGCAAAGGGAGTAGACAGCTGAAATAATTTTGAAAAACTATAAAGCAGGAACAATAATGCTATCCAATTTAACGACTTAATTAAATAGCTATAATAATCAAGACTGTGGTACTGTTGGTAGAAAGAAACAAAGATCAATAGAACAGCATAGAGAACCTACAAATAAACCCACACAAGTACCACCAACTGATTTTTCAAAAAGGAGCAAAAGCAATTTAATGGTGAAAGGATAGTGTTTCAAACAAATGGTGCTGGAGGTAGTGGATATTCACAGGCAAAAAAAAAAAAGAACCATATCTTACACAAAAATTAACTCAAAATTGATTATGGATTTCAATGTTAAACATAAAACTATAAAAATTAAAATAACATATGAGAAAATATTCCATGTCTAGAGCTAGGTGAAGAGTTCTTAGAAATGACACCAAAAGCACAAATCCATAAAAGAAAAAGACTGGTAAACTAGGCTTCATTAAAAGTGAAAACTTCTAAAGATGCTATTAAAAGGCTATAAACTAGGATAAACTATTTGCAAACCACATATCTGACAAACAATTTGTATCTGGAATATATAAATAATTCTCAAGACTCAAAAGTAAAAAACAAAAAATCCAAATGGAAAATGAGCAAAAGACATGAATATGCATTTT
>NW_007836084.1:0-740 GCF_000696425.1 Galeopterus variegatus
GTGTGTGTATGTGTGTGTGTATGTGTGTGTGTGTGTGTGTGTATATATATATATATATATAGAGAGAGAGAGAGAGAGAGCTGCAGCTTCACAGTAGTTATGTCCTGTAAAGTTGCCACAATCACTGAATTAGCAAATACTGAACCATCACTCCTAGAGGAAATACAGGGTTAGGTACCTATGAGTCTCTAGTCATAATTTTATTTTTTATGTGTATGTTTGTTTAAAAACAGTTTATTTAATATGTGTTGTTGATCCATTAACGTTGAACTCAGAACCAACTAACACCTGAATGAATCTTCTCTAACACACATGTTTTCTCCATGAGTCACATCATTGCCTTCTTCACTTAGGAACATTACACAGAACTTCAGCATTATGCTTGATGGCCATTCTAAAAAGCAAAATCACCAACCAAAAGCACAAAAATGCAAAAAGCACAAAAATGCAATAAATAATCTGAGACTAGGACACCTGTTGACATATGAGAGCCAAAACTAAGAAGGCAGAGTGCTCCCTTGTTTAGCCTCTGCTGGGAACACTGTACGTGCATCAGGGGTCTAAATATTTTGCAGCTCTACGCATGTCTGTGGATGACTTTGAAAGGGACACGAGTGTTGATTTCAGAGCTACAAATCAATTTTAGTGATTAGACTAATCAGTAAATATGGAATCCATAAATAATGAGAATCAACTGTATTAGGATGTCAGGCAACTCCCCACCATGAAAAATACAGCCT
>NW_007836085.1:0-740 GCF_000696425.1 Galeopterus variegatus
TGAACAGTTAGTCTTTCAATAGTTTATTTTGAATATTTATCTTAAAATAGCTTTATCTTATATTTTTTTCTGTCTGTTCTCTCTTCTTTTTCTGGGACTTCAGCTACATCTACTTCACACGATTTGATTGGGTGGCTCATGTCTCCTGTGTTCTGATCTATCTTTGTAATTTTTTTTCTGTCTCTGTGCTTGAATTCAGATAATTTGTATTCATGTGTGTTATCAGTTTTGTCGTCTGTTTTCTCTGATATGCTCTTAAATTCTTCCAATAAGTTCTTATTTTCAGAGTTTGTGGGATTTGTTTTTAAGTGGTAGAATGCCATTCGCTTTTGTTTTTATTCATTTAAATATCTCTTAAAATACATCATCTTAATTTTCTTTTTAATTTTTCTTTAACACTTAAATATCTCTTAAAATACGTCATCTTAATTTTCTTTTAAATTTTTCTTTAACATGTCAATCATAACATTTTTATAGGTCTTTTTCTATCTTTAACATGCAGATCTTCAGTGGACCTTTTTGCATTTTGTGTGTTTTAACTCTAGATTATACTTTCTGCCTCTTTGCCTGTGAATAAAGGATCATAGAAACTGAAGACGAATTTAGTTTCCACAGGGGAGGGTTTTGTTTCTCTTACAGGCAGAAAGGCTGAGGTGCTAATTATGTTAATTCAATTACTATTGGAGCTGGCAGTGGACTGGTTTGGAGTTACACATCATTTTTTTTTTTTTTCCTGCTTA
>NW_007836086.1:0-740 GCF_000696425.1 Galeopterus variegatus
ATCTTAAGGTCAACTGTGCCACACAATGTAACTTAATCATGAGAGCAAAACCCTCAGTTTCACAGTCCTGGGGATTTAGCAGGCCATGTACATGGGGCAATGTGGGGTGGGGACAGAAAATCTTGGTGCCCATATTAAGATTCTGTCCAATATGAGGAGGAATAAGAAAGAGAGCAAGTAAGTAAGAAGGACTATTTGTTGGCCTATTTCTGCATGGGGAAGAATCAATATACAGTAACTACCTCTTATATAATGGCTTTCTTTTATTCCTGAAAACCCTGCTGCTAAAGGAAAAGTCATTAAATAGGAAACAAAAATTTCCATTAGTATTGTTTCTTTGTTTTTGTGGCTGGCTGGCACAGGGATTGAATCCTGGACCTCGGTGTTATCAGCACCATGCTCTAACCTAATGAGCTAAATGGCCAGCCCGTTTTCCATTAGTTTCAATAAGAAAAATTATGACACATTCTATCTCAATCCATAGTACCCTCACAATTTTCAAAGATAGAAAACTACATCAATTGAACAATGGAAACATGTTATTATGAGTAGTCTTCAGAAAGTCCATGGAAGGATTGGTAGTATTTTTCAATTCAATTTTTCCATGAACTTATAAAAGTATGCTCATTTAAGTAATACATAAAAAATAGGAAGCAGATAAATATAGTTTGTTTGTCAGATATGATGCAAAGAGGATTTATTGTTCTTGCCAAAAGAAGAAGGTAAGACTTACTTGTGAG
>NW_007836087.1:0-740 GCF_000696425.1 Galeopterus variegatus
AAATGAACACAAGTTAAAGAGAGAAAACAAAAATAACTCAAAATCCCATGACCACAGATTTCCACAGTTATCTGATACTATACTTTTTCTTTGTGAGCGCATGTATATTTGTTATTGCCAAATGTGTATAATAACCTGTTTCCCTCCCATTTAACAATACACTGTGAATATTTATTCAGTTAAATAATCTCATGCCAAAATTTTGCAGTAGCACTGTTCAGTAGCACTAAGGAGTAGTTGTGTTAAATAATAACCAAAATTCAACAGTTTAATATTTTTCCGTACTGAGTTCTAATAAAGATTGTATTGATTTACAAACCCACTGGAAGGGCTTAGGGATACTGATTTCCTTACACTATCACCAGCCCTATGTATTATCAATTTTTAATCTCTTGCATGTTATTCATTACCTTAATGGTCATTTATGTTTCTATTTATTTCTTGGCCATTTATATTTATTGGCTCTATATATTTATTCTTTGATGAGTAAACAATTTTTGTTGTTTACTGCTCAGGATACCTCTCAACCTCCCAGTCACTGATGGCTTTGATTCTGCCATCATGGATGACTGTGGAACTTTCTTCTTCTATACCTCTCCTCTGACACTGTAAGACTTGTGCACTGTGCACAATTCTCAGAAGTCGGGATGGCTCACCTCACAAAGACCAGGAGACAGAGCCGTTGCAATCAAGCAAGAGGAGTTTATTCCAGCATGCTGGGGTCACTCAGTCTCCTGGAC
>NW_007836088.1:0-740 GCF_000696425.1 Galeopterus variegatus
TTGGTTTTGTACCCTATTCGCTGAACGGTCTGTGTTCTCAACTGATTTTCCACACCCCAGGAAAAACTGTCACACCATAACCAGCTGTGTGGTTTTGGGAAGTGGCCTGTGAAAAAGAATGTGTGGGTCCACAGGGGTGGGTGGCCGTCCAGCCATGCTGCCAAACAGCACGTGGGGCCCTTTCCCAGAGAACCGCAGTCAAAGCCTCCGTGGTCACCTACCAAGCTAGCTACTGTCCAGATTTGTCCCTAGAAATTGTGCCTACATTCAAAACTTCTGTGTTTCCAAAAGGGAAGTCTTTTTTGACTAAAATAACATATTTATTTGCTCATTTATTCACTCATTCGACAGGCATTTGCTGAGCCCCTATTTGGAGAGACACTCTTCTTGACTCTGGGGAGACAGCTGCGAAAGAAACATACTCACGTTTTAGTGGGAGCAGGCGGGCAATGAAAAAGATAAACACGTACAACGTAAGATAGATAAACTCGTGCTAAGTGCTACGGATGAGATAAGCCAGGACGGAGGTAAGGAGCGTCAGGCTGCTGGCTGGTTTAGATGTGCAGTCAGGGAAATTCAGGGACAGATGAACTCTGGGTCAAAATCCAAAGGAGGGAGAGAAAGTAAGCCCCTGATGCTTAAAATCTGAGGAAGAACACTGAAGGCAGAGAGGACAGGAGGTGCAGGCCCTGGGATGCGGGTGCGCCTGGTGCAGGCCCTGGGATGCGGGTGCGCCTGGT
>NW_007836089.1:0-740 GCF_000696425.1 Galeopterus variegatus
TGGGCAGAGGAAAGAACAGGAGAGCCTGCCCCTCTCAGGGACCCGAAGACCATCTGTGGGGGTGGAGCTTAGAGACTGAGGAGTTTGAGAGGGTGTAGGGTCAGGGGCGCAGAAAGAAGTAAGCAAGGTGGGCAGGGCCTGAGAAGCAAAGCCAGGGAAGTCGGGGGGTTTAGACAAAATCCTTTCCACTGGGAGTCACTGAAGGCCTCTGAGCCTGGACATTTTATAGTATGTCCCTGTGTACAATGGGGAACACTCACTCTCAGAAGGCTAAGCAGGGCTGGGGCTCAAATACAGCCCAGCCCCACAGGTGGCCCTTAGGAAGGCTGGTTCCCAGGTGGTCCCCTCCCTCAGGGAGTCCCCCCTCCTCCCTCAAATTGGGCAGAGTCCTGCTCTCTGTCCCCTTTGTCATAAGGCGCTTGAGATCGGGGACTGTCTGAGTCTCTCCCAGGGCCTCAGTTTCTTCCTCTGCAAAATGGAGATAGTGACAGAGCCTGCCTTGCAGGCATGGAGGGGACTTTAATAAGATAATAACAATAATAGTGGCTAACACATATTGAGTGGCTACTGTACTGTTTGGGGCATTTTTTTTCCTTTCATTCATTCATTCGATAAATGTTTAATGAGCATCCACCATGAGCCAGGCACTGTTCTATGTACTTGAGAGATATCTATGAATAAAAAGGTCAATGTCTAGCCTTGTGGAGCTTATATGGCAGCAGAGAAAAGATGGACTATAT
>NW_007836090.1:0-740 GCF_000696425.1 Galeopterus variegatus
TTGATTATGTAAGGCATTAATACCGACATTTGCATATGCTGAAACTGCAGACATTCATAACGCCCACAGCTCACTCTTGAGCTGGCCCTCTTTTTACCTCATTGTACCATGTCAGACCTAAAATAAAGCTCTCTTTGGGGGAAATGAAGAGTTCTTGGAAAGGGCCCAAAAAGCTGGACTGTAGAGGGTAGCCATAGAGAGAATATTCATGGATGGGGAAACCATGAATTTCCCCTTGTGAAAATTCAGAGAAATATTTAATAAGACTGACTCATAAGGGAAAATCTCAGCGGTGACAGCTGTGGTCTCCAGGCTTCCCTGATGGCTGCCCACACTTGGGTACATGACTTCACTTAATAAATGCATGCTTACAAGCCATGTGCCCCAGGAACCAATTTGGCCCTGTGTGTGCAGTTCGGCAGGTGGTTTCAGTCATCTACGTGTCTAAAATTGTATAACTACTCACTATAAGGCATATTGGGCAAATAGAGCAGGATTTAAAGATATTTAAACATTTGGTAAAGCCTGAACTTCTCTCTCTCTCTCTCTCTCTCTCTCTTTTTCTTTTAATTTTAGGGGAAAGTTTGCACCTTTCCTCTGTGCTGGAAGTTCTGGCTTCCTAGCCTCAGCCTCTCAGAAAGCCCCTGGTGGCTTTTCTTCAGCTTTCCCTTAACCTATGACCTGCTGGTAGTTTGAGAGCCTGAAGCTAATGTCAGAGCTTATCTTAAACTACTTGCATC
>NW_007836091.1:0-740 GCF_000696425.1 Galeopterus variegatus
GTACTTCAAAAAGTTCATGGAAAAATAGAATTGAAAGATAATTCGGATTGTCCTATGAACTTTTTGAAGTACCGCCATATATACATTATAAAATGTATATATAGATACACTTCAAATATCTCAATTAACATGATCAAAGAACAAGAGACTATTCAAAATCAAATGACTGAAAAGAAACCAAGGGGAACTTTAATAAGTGAGAAATAAAGTAAATGAAAGTAATAATTCAGTGGGAGAGTGCAATAATAAATTAAACTGATGAGAGATTTATCCAATGGAAGATACATCTGAAAAAACCATATGGAATGCAGTACAGAGAGATAAACAGATGATATGTATGGAAAGAGGATTAGAATACAATGAGGATGGAGTCAGAAGTCCAAGATAAGTCCAAACAGAATTAAGAAAGAGAAAAGTAAGACAATGCAAGAAAGGAAATATTTGAGGAGATAATTATTAAACATATTGAAGACACATCCTTAGACCTGAAAAACACAGTAAATCCTAAGCAAAATGAGAAAAAAAAATCTACACCTGGACATGTTATAATAAAACTGCAGACCTTTGGGGAGAAAGAAAAGTGAACAATCTTTGAGGTAGAGAAAAAAAGCCAAATTACCTACAAAGGAATATCGGACTGACGATGGACTTCTCAAGCACAGCAATGAAAATGAGAAGAGAGTAAAATGCCTTCAAATTTTTGAAAAACAAAATTCTACCTAGATGTCATCTTTTAAAAA
>NW_007836092.1:0-740 GCF_000696425.1 Galeopterus variegatus
GGATTCATCCCAGGGATGCAAGGTTGGTTCAACATATGCAAATCAATAAATGTGATACAAACTTTTAAGAATTATAGTTCCCTGAGAAATATGAACAGAAACAATCACCGACTTCAGAAATCTGATTATAACAACTGATCCACCCCTAAATGATTCAAATCTTGGAATCAGTTCCATTTTAAAACTAGTACTATGCACCAAGCCACGTGCTAGGCCCTGGGAGTAAGAAGATGAAACCCATTCATGGAGCTTACATGCTAGGGGTTGTGCCAGATAATAAACAAGAAATATAATAGATTATAAGAGTGACTATGAAGGAAGTCAACAGGGTTCTGGTTACAATAGTATTTCAAGGAAATTATTTAACATGCTAGATTTAACTTCTGAAGTGTCTTCTCCAAGCGTGCCTATAGGAGACCTCTGAAAAGTGGTATTGTTACTTCTAGATTAATGACTATGTTGAGGCCAGATGGGATGGGGGAAGTTTTCCCATGCCAGTGCAAAAGGCTATTCACCCTGATTCAAACTGTCTTGCCCAGACTGAATTACCCATTCCCCCCAAACCTCTCCTACAGAAATTTTGGAGTCATCACTGGTTCCATGGTAGCCCCTACCTAGTAGAGTGGTGAACTAATTATCAAACATGGGACAAAATAGACAGAGAGTTTACATAAAATGGCACAATTTTGGAATAAATAACCATAATGTGTGTTCTCCTGCCTGCAGCCCTAACTGGCACT
>NW_007836093.1:0-740 GCF_000696425.1 Galeopterus variegatus
ATTTTATTCACTGCTTCACAATGAGAGTCGAGTACTTGCTGAAAACCTTAAATGTATCCAAGCACTGCCTTCTGAATTTTTTCTGATGATGTAAGACCAGCATTTTGGTCATTTCTTCCAATATTCTCCCGCAAAATTTGATTTCATTACTATGCAATGTCCATTTCACTATATTTTGTTGCAGCCACAATTAATTGTTTTCTCTGTAATTTCAGTGCACTGATCTTTAAGAAACATTTTTAAAACTTTGTGTTCCACTGTACTTTGTTCAAGTGATACTACTCAAATCATTCAAATGTTTCATCCAAGAACTAATATTTACACTTACCAAACCAAAGTATGGCGCCCCACAGTTTGCATTGTCTCACTGTTTCACATTTTAAATACAATGAAACCACAATGTGGCCACAGAACAACAGAACTGGAGCATCTCAAGTGCTATCATTTTTTCTCTTTGTGTTGTCAATTTCTATTTCTTATCTATTGTTTAAACACAGGTATATGTTTACCGCAGGATTTGAAGATGTGAACTGTGTCCACAATGAGCTTATACGATCCCAAAAGTTTGCAAACTCACTCTCCAAGCAGATACATAGAGGGGAGTTCTCTGAAATAACTGTCGTGATTGAATACATCTTTTATTATGAATTAGTAGTAAAAATATGTTCCTTTGGAACTTTCATGTAGGTTATTAAAGCTTAACAATAACAGAACTTAGACCAACAAAGAAAAATTTTTAA
>NW_007836094.1:0-740 GCF_000696425.1 Galeopterus variegatus
TAAGCAGGGTGAGGAATTTATAGAGGTAAAAACAGGAATAAGCAACATGGAACAAATAAAATAATTACTCTTTTATATGAAAAAAGAACTGAATAAACATAGTATTAGCTAACTTAAGCAGGGAGAGACCAGACCCTTGTGACACTGGCAACAGGGCTCAGTCTAAGGCCCAGAGGGAAGTGCACACAGCTCAGCAGCAGCAGAAGTGACTCAAGACCCACATGGCACCAGGGTCCAGTCTAATGCCCTGGGGGTGAAGGGAAGCACACACAGCCCAGCAAGCACCTAGGTGAGCAGAGACCTGCACAACACCAGGGGCTCAGTCTTTATACATGGAAAGCTAGAACAGAAGCCAAGGTGGTGTAATACAGACACTGTCACACCTTCTGTCACCACAAGGACAGTTCACCCCACAGTAGCAGCCAGGGCCTTTCTACAGGCAACCTGCCACTCACTTGACTACACTGATAGGAGAGTCACCAGTAGAGCCCGAAAATAGAGGAGGAAGTCTTTATCTTCATAGCCAACCCCAGAGTAACAGAAGAAACAAGGCCTCTACCAGATGACAAAACATCAATGAGAAAATACTAGAACTACAAACAAACAAGAAGACATGACACCACCAAAGGAAAACAGTAATGCTCAAATTCCAGACCCCATAGAAGAGGGAATCCTTGAAATGTCTGAAAAAGAATTCTGAGCAATGATCTTAAGAAAGCTTAAAGAAATAAAAGAAGACT
>NW_007836095.1:0-740 GCF_000696425.1 Galeopterus variegatus
ATATGACATCATTAACCAGGTGTGCCCCTGCAGGAGAAAGTGCCAAGGACCACTGTTCTTACCAGAGTGTTGAGCTGGGTCTACTGGTGACCTCAGTTTTCTATACATCTCCCATATTACCTGACCCAGACTTGGAACTCACTTTTGCCCAGAAGAATGTGGTTTGCTCATTTCCTAGAGCTTAAGAAACAAGGACCACACAAGTCCTGGCAGACGGCAGGGAAGTCAAGAAGGGATCCATCAGATCACTTTTACATGATAGAATTTCAGGGGGAAATCAAATTAAAACATTCATCCAATTAGTAAAATATATGGGTAGAAATGATGAATCATTTGGGGATTTTTCTAACTTCCAAGATCCTTTTGGAATTCAATTGATCCTCTTTACCAGTGTCAAATCTACCAACTCAGACCCCTGTGTCTAAGTTAATAGTATCTCAAGTTGAGAATTTGAAAGAATCGTGAAATTCGTAAAAGAGATATTTGAAACTCCTTATAATTATGCCAAGTATATCTAGATTTATCAGAACTGCCTATATTTTGGAACAAGAAAATGTAATCTTCGACAGATAAGTTTATTAGTCTAACAGCCTGAGCATTGGCCAGGAAGTCAAAATGTTTGTCCCAAAATCTTAAGTGACTGAACTGTAACCAAAGCCTTCTTCTCCTGCCCAGGCCAACAGCAGGGACTCAGTGACCGTGGACGACATGGATTTAATTTTGTTATTAGTCCGTATTGT
>NW_007836096.1:0-740 GCF_000696425.1 Galeopterus variegatus
ACAAATGGCCTTTTTGATCGATAGGCATGTCCCCTGGTCACTTTTTGATAATGTGGGTATCAAAAATCTGAAAATAAAATCTGTTAAAACTACTTTGCCATCAATAACTGTGAATAACAACCATTTTGAAAGTGTCCCCCTTTTCTGTGAAGGAGAAGAGATATCAACAATTTTGCCCACAGTGTGAGAAAAATTGATTCGCAATGTAAGCTTTTGAATACACACCTTCATGCAGTCCACCTAAAACTTTCTTGTCTCCACCTACAGGGAGAAGGTGGAATTGCACGTTCTGGCCTCATGGATGGGTGGGTGCAGTTCCTGCTCCACACACGTGCATGACCTCGACATTGAGATTATTTAGGAATGAAAGGAAATGTAAAATGCTTTGGTTTTAATCAGTATTTAGAAGAGATACCTGCACTCCATATTCACTGCAGCATTATTAACAGTAGCTAAGATATGGAAACAACCTAAGTGTTCATCAACAGATGACTGGGTAATTACAACATGGCATGTATATACAGTGGAATAGCATTCAGCCTTAAAGGAAAAAAAAAAAAGAAAAAGAAAATCCTGGCATTTGTGAAAATATGGATGAACCTGAAGGACATTATGCTTAGTGAAATAAGCCAGACATAGAAAAACAAATACTGCATAATTTCACTTAGATGCGGAATCTAAAAAAAAAAGTTGAACTCATAATAAGAGAATAAAATGTTGGTTACCAGGGGCTGGGGTTG
>NW_007836097.1:0-740 GCF_000696425.1 Galeopterus variegatus
TTGATTCTCATGTCCAGAATCAGTTCTAAGAGAAAAGGATTAGAAACTTTTTATTCAAAAATAGAGGTTTATCATCCCTAGTGGAGTGTTTACCTTTTCCTTAATGACTTATAAGGGTTCTTGACATATCCTGGATACAATTCCTTTGTGAAATACATGTATTGCACATGTCTCCTTTGACTCTATGGGTTGCCAGCCCCTAATAAAAAACAAACAGCTGCTCACCTTACAAAAAAGAGACAGCCAGGCATTGCAGACCACTGACGAAGACGACTGAGAAAGTCTCAGCGCATCGAACCTGAGTCAGACAGGCTGCTCAAATCCAACTTCCAATCCACAGGAAACGGGATAGAGGAAGGGGGCAAACCTGCCCACAGGGCGTCAGATTCAGGCTGTGGGGTTCCCTACAGGACAGATGGTTTGCCTTTTCAACAAATACGCTGCAAGGAAAACTAGCAGATTGAAAGAAACTTAAGAAACATACCAACCAATTACAGTGTTTGAAACTCGTTTGGATCCTGATTTAAATAAAACTGTAAAACACTAAGACATTCAGGGAAATTTGAACATTGAGTGGATTTTTGATATTATGAAAAAACTAAGATTAGTTTCTTGCAAGTGTGATAATGGTGTGTTTCTCGTTTGCTTTTTAAGATTTCTTCTCTTTCAGAGACACATGTTGAAATTCCCATGAATGACATTGAGGATTTGCTTAAATATAATCAGATGGGGGTGGTGTG
>NW_007836098.1:0-740 GCF_000696425.1 Galeopterus variegatus
ATCCATGGTAAGGTGCCTCTCTGAAACCTTACATTCACCCACTTGTGTGCCAGGTCCTGAATGCACTGCCTTCACTCTGGAAGGATGATGCCATCTCATGGGGGAGGCGCCACTTTCTCTTCTCCATCTTTATTTATCTAGTAAAGAAAAAGATTTATAGTTCTAACTTCAGTTAGCTGGTTATCCTTCCCACAGAGCCACAGAACTTACTGTCACCCATTGTCCATTGCTTCACGTTGGGCAAAAGAAATGAGCTGTAATTCCCTTTCATCTTGCAGTCCCCAGTTCCACCTTCCCAGACTCTTATATTATTTGGATTGGCTCATGGGGACACTAGGTTAAAGGTTCCGTTTGAAAAAACAAGGCTCCACTGGGCACAAGATGAGAAAGAGCAGGTTTTGTTTGGTAGGCTTATTGACTCTAAGAGAAGGTTCAGTTCAAATGAATGTAGGACAAATACATAGACGAACAGGCATTAAATATGGGACCCATTCTTGACTCTTTTCCACAAGATGTTGAATACACTTCAATCCTTAGATCATTCCACTGAGTAGTGGAAAGCTTAAAAATTCTTCCTTGTAAAATACCAGGAAAGTTGTCCCCACACAAGATTAGTGCTTTCTATACATATTGAAGTTGGGCTGCAACAGTCAAATTCTACTATATACACCTCAGACTGACTTCAATCCTTAGATCATTCCACTGAGTAGTGGAAAGCCCAGGATGCAACGAGAGGTTTT
>NW_007836099.1:0-740 GCF_000696425.1 Galeopterus variegatus
TCTGGATATTAATCCTTTGTCAGATGCATATTTTGCAAATATTTTCTCCCAGTCTGTTGGTTGTCTTTTTGCTCTGTTAATTATTTCTTTTGCTGTGGTATATCTACATAATGGAATACTACTCTTCTATAAAAAAAAAATGGAATACTACCATTTGCAGCAACATGGATGGACTTAGAATTATATCAAGTGAAATAAGCCAGGGACAGAAAGAAAAATACCACATGTTCTCACTTATTTGTGGGAGCTAAAAATAAGTAAATAAATATGCAGACAAATAAATGGGGGCTGGGGAGGAAGAAGACAGAGCAATCACAATTCCTTGAACTTGTTAAGACAAGTGAACAGATACGAAGTTAATGGGGGGGAAGGGGCAGAAGGAGGGGGAAAAGGGGAAATTAGTAAAGGGACATGAAAATCAACTACATTGTATATCGATAAAGTAAAATAAAGATAAATAAATAAAATTTAAAAATCAAAAAATAAAGAGCCTATTCTGACAACAACTGCTGTATTGCAATTCAATTCTGGCACTAACTACCTAGAGTTAAGTGTCGACCCATAAGTTAAAGGACAAGACTGCCCTCACTGCAGATTCCAGCCACAAGTGGTGTACCCAGGACACCCACACTTTTGTCCAACTTGCTACAAATGCAGGAGGTTCCCATGACACCCTCAGGTTTATTTTTTTTTTTTTCGTTAAATTTTTATTTTGTCAATATACACTGTATATGATTATT
>NW_007836100.1:0-740 GCF_000696425.1 Galeopterus variegatus
TGTTCAACCACTATTTTATTCAACAGTATTTATTGAGCATTTATTATACAATAGATTTTGAAATCAACACTGGGAATACAATTAACAAGACAGGTGTGATTTTCTGATCCTAAAAAGTGTGTAACCCAGTGACAGATGTAGAAAAGTAAACTAGGGCATCATAAGTTCAAGTTCAAGAAAAAAAGATTTTCTGTGTGCAATAGAAACAAATCACCAGAGCCCCCAAATGGGTCTCTGGAGGTGATATGAGGTGAACAATTCTGAACAATTCTGAGGACACTTTATTCATTCAAAAAACATTTATAAGACACCTACCATGTGCAAGGCACTATGAATAGCACTGGAGATAGTGAACAAGAGACAAATACTATCATGGATTTTATTATCCATTAGGGAAGACAGTAAGTAAATACATGGATGTATAATAATAGGTGGGGATAAGAAAGAGGTAGCAGTTTAACAAGAAATAGTGTTGGGAAAGGGGGATTCTCCTAGAGGGAGTAGTCAGGAAAGGACTCTCTGAGGAGGTGACTGTGAGCCAAAGATCTGAGGAGAGACTGCAGAAAAGTCAGTGTAAAGGCCCCAGGTCAGGGTGTGCTTGGCATCGTTTGAGTTAGAGAAGGAAAGACAGTGAGGTTGCAGTGAGCAGATGAACTGTAGGAAATTATGTTTGAGAGTTTGTCAGGGGCTAGGACATGCAGGATTTGGTAGGCATTATTTTTTCTTTTCCTGAGTGGAAT
>NW_007836101.1:0-740 GCF_000696425.1 Galeopterus variegatus
ACTCTTGATGATTTTAAAGTTAGTGCTAGTCACATAAGTAGTTAATACTGTACTTCTTAAGGTAAACTAACTGAAATAATAAAATTTAAGCCTGTTGGGAGATTATCCTGTTCTCTCCTCATAAGCCTACTCAAAACCGTTGCTGCATCTTCTTAAAATAATAACTGTTTATTCTGCTCTACTATTTGTCTTTTCTCTTAGACTCTAAGATTTTCCGCTAAAATCTTCATAAGTAAACTCAATAATTTGGTGGGGGGGTCAGATTCTTACCAAAGAAAGGACAAATTTAACAAACAAAAAAAGAAGGAGAGAGAGAGGGAGAGGGAAAAAGAAAACAAAGCAAATAACCCTTAACTGGTCTGATGGAGAGCCATCAAAATTCTTTTCAATTTATTCATTCACCAAAGTGTATCATATCTTTGTCTTCTAAATAACTGCTACTAAAATATTTTAACACATTCGCATAAAATATGTAAAGATTTTACTGAATATAAAAACCATAAAAGACTCTGAACCTTGTAACTTTATCCTTTTCATGTGTATTAATCCTTAAGCCATTGGTTATCCATGCCGTCTTTTATGTCGCAAGTCCTACTTCTGGTGTCCTTTATCTATGAATGAGGTGCGTGTTGGTTTGTAGGAATCATGAGTTACATTTTTGAAGGTTGGTTTGTCTTCACCAGAACCTGACTGCCAGGAAACCAAGTAATAGTGTCATTGCCTATTCCCCCATCATTTTC
>NW_007836102.1:0-740 GCF_000696425.1 Galeopterus variegatus
TATCAGGGCACAGTAAAGATAGGTAGTAAAGACTTTTTTAAACCCAGGTTTTCTAAAAAAATTTCATTTGTGTTAAACCAATTAATACCTAATATAACTAGTGTGCTAAAGAATTCACTTTAGAAAATGCCAATTCTGCATTTCTCTTTTCTCCCTTCCAGCAAAAATGTTAAAGAGATTTGAACATAAATGTTGCCTCCACCTCCTCATCTCCCACTCCAGTAGGGCTTTGATTTCCCAACTGCAATGAGATGACTTACCCCGGCATCCATAACCCTCATGCTCTCAGCCCTATCTATGGCCCCGTATCTGCCCCATCTTCCACGGCCCACTAGCTGAATCCAGCAGGTGGCTGCCCCTGCATTCTGGAAGCGCTCTCTTCTCTTGGCATTCATCTGGCTGTGCCTTCTGGTTTCCTCTTCCTTCACTGCCCTCCTTCCCAAAATCTTCTTCTGACTCTTTGGCCCCTGTTAGACTTCTAAATGGGGCCGTCTCTCTGTACACTGGGTCTTCTCATCTCTGCCCTGTCTACACTCTCTCTGGGTCACCTTTTCCTTCCCCGCAGTGTTTGATGCCATCTTTGTGCTTATGGCTCCACAATTTTATCTCCATTCCGGCCCTCATGGTCACATCTAGTCCCCATTTCTCATTATGCCCCTAGAATACACTTCATGCTTTCCCTTGGGGACTTTAGACTTGCTGTCTCCTCTTCCGGAGACATTTTTCCCATGGCTTTTCCT
>NW_007836103.1:0-740 GCF_000696425.1 Galeopterus variegatus
CCTGCAGATTACTAACTTATTCTAAGATAATTATCACCACATACACCCAGTGATCAACCTTCATATCATTAATAATGGGAGCCTTATTATGTGCTTCCTGGTGTGATGCAGTGTTTAGCCTGAATCGAATCAAGCCTTTAGATCCAACTTCCAATAATAGGAAATATGGAGGTTTTTGTTAAATGAAATCACAAGGACATAATCAGAAAAATAAAGAAGTTGGGACATCCTAGGGAAAAACTAGCCTGGTGCTATGGTTTGAATGTCCCCCCAAAACTCACTGAAGCTTGATTCCCACTGTAACAGTGTTAAGGGGGTGGGAAATCAGACTATAGTATTTGAAAGGTGGGGCCTTTGGGAGTTAATTGGATCTTGAGGACCTGCCCTCATGAACAAATTACTCCACTAACGGATTCATGGGTTATCACAGGAGTGGCACTGGTGGCTTTCAAGAAGAGGAGGAAGCATGTTCATGCACTCTTGCTCAGCCTCTCACCGTGGGATTCCCTGCATCATCACAGGATGATGTGAAAGTCCCCACCAAGAAGAAGAACTTCACTAAATGCACACCTCAGCTTTGGACTTCCCAGCCTCCAAAACTGTAGGAAATACATTCCATTTCCTTATAAATTACCCAGTTTCAGGTATTTTGTTATAAGTAACAGAAAAGGGACCAATACACCTGGTCTCTCCAAGTCAGTGTCATTAGAAAAATAAAAAACTGGGGAGAATGCCTGTTC
>NW_007836104.1:0-740 GCF_000696425.1 Galeopterus variegatus
CAGCTGTGATCAAGTGGAAAGAAAAATGCGTTAAATCCCTAAGTTTACAAACTGGGGGAAGCCGCTAACTTTTCTGGTCTTTACTGGCTTCATCAATGAAACTATATTATTGTAACCTGCAGGTGTTGTTGTGAGGACTACGTGAAATTAGAAGATAAAAGTCCTAGCAAGCATATGATGTGTCACATTTACTCCATAAATATCTGTTTAAAAAATCAGAGTTAATAGTTTGGTTTCTTCACAGGGAATTAAAACAATGAGTTATAAGACATAAGCTCAGTAATAAGCCACTTAGACATAGGAGAAATGCCTGTGGTGCATTTGGGTAAATGGCTTATAAAATAATGAAAAAAATTACACATTCAGTTCTTAAGCCTGTGTAGCTGTATGCTTCAAAGCAAACACAAGAGAGACAGAGTCCAGAATTCAGGAACGTTTTAGGTGATGTGTTAAAGTATTCTTGGTTGTGCTGGGCATATTTCTGCCATCGTCTCTTTACCCTCAGTGCCATCCTATGAGTACCAGAAAACGAAAGCGTTCACTGACTTCATCCCGGGTCTCAAGGTACCCGACGTCTGTCAGCACTTTTTGCTCCCTGTTAGAAAAACAATAGAATTTAAAATGCCAAGAGAGGGCCGAACCTGTGGCTCACTCGGGAGAGTGCGGCGCTGGGAGCGCTGAGGCCGTGGGTTCGGATCCTACATAGGGATGGCCGGTGCACTCACTGGCTGAGCGTGGTG
>NW_007836105.1:0-740 GCF_000696425.1 Galeopterus variegatus
CTGTGGCCAGAACTCATAAAATGTATTTGGACTTCTGTTTAAACAAAGGGAACAGAAACACATCTTTGGGATGAGGTGTCATCCCATTCAATGATTCCTTAGACTGAGGTTTAGATTTACTTCCTCTCCCCCACTTCTCAAGCCTGCACAGTGCAGCAAAAAGGTGATGAAGACAATTGCAAGAGAGGTTTGGGGGCCAGGCTGAGGAGGGGAGCCCACTGCCTTCTGCCCTTACGCCACTTGCCAGACGCAGTCACATGGCTCCACCCAACTGCAAGGAGCTGGGACACACGATCTAGAAGAGGAGAAACCTGTATAGTGGTGACTCTAGCATCCTCTGCCCCATCACTCCTGCCTCCATAAATAACCCTCAATAAAACAAATGGTAGCAAAAGTCAACTCATGCATACAGAAACTGGACAGAAACCAGTCTTTTTAGGTAAAGGACTGTGTGGCTGTGAAGGCAAGGACGTTGACTGGTGAGGTTTCTTTTCTAACACTTTTATAGAGGCATCTTTGCAAAATTCCCACAAATGTGGATGCTGTTAGCAACTACACAACTTCCTTGGAGAGAAATTTTGTCTGTTTTGTTCTGCTTGTATCCCAATCCCAGTAGAGAAGATATTATGGGTGCTTTGAAAATATTTGTTGAACAGATGAATGAGTGAAAAATATAACAAATATTGTGTTTTCTTCACATTGCCTTAATGTTCCTGCCTTTTGGTCAGCTAGAAAACACC
>NW_007836106.1:0-740 GCF_000696425.1 Galeopterus variegatus
TGCCTTTTTCCCACATAGACCTCCAGCAATATTGTGTGAGTCGGGACTTAAACACTTTTTGAATTTCAGTAGCATATCAATGTTGGTTATATACTTGTAATATACAATCCCAATCCTTAACCCCACTCAAAGTACTCAAGTTCAAAATTAATTACATTTTGAGATAGTGAGCCAGGGTATCATCAAAGCAAATTTAGAAATCCCTGTCCAATGAATATATTTAGAATGTAGGCAATTAAGGTATTTTCATCTTATCAAGAGCTAATCTTCATCCTCTCTGGCGGGATAAAGCTTCCATAAAGCCCAGCAAGACCATATCCTATATCCTACATCCAGTGTATGCACCATGGCAATGAGACATAGAGGAAGAGGATGGTAATGGTGGTGGTGGTGGTGGTGACTATAACTAGGTAAGCAAGGGGGAAAGGGAGATTAGGCTCAGGGTCAGTTTTGAGCAAGAGATCCAGTTAGGCAGAGAATGCTAATCCACCCAACATCAGCATGAATCATGAACACCGGCCTTAAACGGAGTCAACTGGTTGACTCAAAGGCCTGAGACCTCAGATAAGGCACTTTCCCTCAGCTTCTCTAGAATAAGGGGGTCAGGCTAGGCTAGCTGTGGATCCCCAAACTCAGAAGTGTGTCAAAGGATTTTAATCTGAAGAAGATCACCAAATCTAGCATAACCATTTTAGGCATATCTTGGGCTTGGGAAGGATACAAAGAGGAGTTAACCCAAG
>NW_007836107.1:0-740 GCF_000696425.1 Galeopterus variegatus
CAGATGGATCTCTCTATATGTGAACAGTTATAATCATTAGAGTTTTAAAGTTAGTTTTACTGTTGTAAATAAATAATTATAAGCTCTTTTGCTTTTAACTATAAAATTTGGAAAGTAGTCAAGTCTGAAGATTGAGAAGGTAGTAATTGTTTCTTTGCTTAATCATAAATATAAAACAAGTAACTGATTTTTTCCCCTAAAAATCTTTACTCGCTTTTATTATTTATATATTCAATAACGTTTTAATTGATGCTTTCTTTGTTATTAGTGTTTGTTATAAGTCATATAGTGTCATTTGTTACAGTGCATAAGTGCTTTAAGATATTCATGATAATGAAGGCAGATGTCCTTAAATAGTTTGTCATTAAAAGTAATATGTTTGGTTTTTTTATGACTTCTTAAAAATAGAGCTATGACAAGTGCTTTCTCGGATCTTCAGAAACTGCTGATGCAAATAGGGTATTCTGTGGTCAACTCGGTGCCGTGTATGTGTTCAGTGAAGCACTCAACCCAGCACAGATATTTGCAATTCATCAGTTAGGACCTGGATATAAGGTAATCCTAACTATCTTATTATAGATTCTGTGGAAAGTTTTAGATGTAAAATGTGAAATCTAATATCCAATGAAAATCTTTCTTCACTATTTCTTAAGAGTCATCTCTGTTTTTTGGAACTCAATCGTTATTATATGTTTCTTTTTGTTTCAAAGGTGCTTTTTCTCAACTATTGCCCCCCCCCC
>NW_007836108.1:0-740 GCF_000696425.1 Galeopterus variegatus
GGGAGCTTCCTCGGGGTTGGAGGCTCCCCCGAGCCCCTCAGCTACTCAGGGCAGGAAATGTCAAGAGAATCTGCTTCCTTGGAGGTTTCTGGCATTTTCTGCTTCTGTTCTAAACAGAGCTGCCTTGAAAACAGCTCTGTGGGATGTCTGTCCTCGGAGCCCTGGCTGAAACTCAGAGGACACAGTTGCAGAGAAGAAACCGAGCTCCCCACCCAAATCTCCTTCCCACGCTTGTCTTTCACACCCTCTCTCCCCACCCCACACCCTATTTCTAGTCAATGTTTGAAAACTACTATCTCATTTTCAAATATTTCCTTTCCCTCCATTTTGTTCCTACATGCATATTTACATACATGCTACTTGTCTTACATTTTTCTGGAAGCTTCTTTCCATTACTCTGTTATTTTTCTCCACAGACTCTCCACAAATATTAATCTTCAGGATTAATTAAACATCACGACCATTTTCTCCTCATAAAGATATCTGAATTTAATTCAAATAGAACAGTCTAGTATTTTAGTTATTCTTTTGTAAAAGCTCTGCTATTTAAGCCACAGCTCTACCATTACTAATTGGGTGACCTGGGCAAGCTGCTTAAATCTGCTGAGCTTCTGTTTCTTAGTCTGCAAAATGGGAATACTACGTCTTCTCAGGATAGCTGAGTGGATTAGGGAAGACAGTGACCATGGAGCTCTGGCAAGTGCAGGTGGTGGCTGCTCACCTGGTGCTGCTCTGTGACT